>NC_032021.1:16163324-16180950 GCF_001865875.1 Lupinus angustifolius
CTTTCATGAGCATGTTGCTCATATGGGTGTTGTTCCTTAGGGTACCTTAGTTCAGTGGGAGTCTATATGTTTTATGTTTTGCTTTGATGGTTTATTGTTTCATTTTGAAAATGTGCATTATAACAATTGTGTTGCAATTAAAGACTTTGGATTGATCTCACAAAAGAATAAAGAAAGACCAGTTGGAAATAGACATGTTTGAGTTCATATTGCATGAAATTTCCATGTCACTCATCCATATTTGATCTATGTCATTAAGTATATTGGTATGGTGATCATCTTGGTCGAGTCACGTTTGAATGTGATGGAGGTTGTGGTGGTTCCATAGCTGATATATGAGATGAACCAGATTGTATTAAGGAGAAGTCTAAATATAAATAGCATACAGATGTGCGCCTAAAGAATATGTGATATAATTGTTCGAGGAAAAATATGAAGCCCAGGTGGGAGATTGTTAGAAATTCATAATTTCTAATTAAGGTTGGCATCATATATTTAATACAATTATATTAGCTATTTATTTTTAGGTTACAAAACAAGTGATCTAATTAATGACAACTTATAAGACTTCTGAAACTAATAACAAATATGGGTTTAATTACTAAATACCCAAACGGTTGACCTATAGGGGATAATGTAAACCCTATAAGTTAACACATAAGGAATGATTATGCTCCACAATACACCAAATCACAAATAGTTTTCACCTCTCCCCATCAGAGAGAAAACGAAGGTTCCAAAATGAATTAAGGATTTGGTTGAGGAAGACCATCATTCCAAAACTCTTTCAAAAGGTATGTCAAAGGAGTAGATCAGAGAACATGCATTCAAGTATGACTTTGTATCCTTGTTTTATATTATGTATGAGAATCATGATATTCAAAATCATAGGATTGGTATTTTACCAACCATTAGGAAATATCAAACATACGGATCTTTGGATTTATTGGCAAAAAAAATCAAGGTGTGGTAAGAACAATGTGTCACCCTCACGTACTAGCATTAACTCCCTAAAACGAGAGTAAAGGACAAAAGAAACTCAAGACACTAATATTAACCTTATATCATAGTTATATAATTATCTCATTTATCCACTATTAAATTAATTGTACCTTACATTATATATTGGATTCGTCATATATAATTAATTAATGTAAAAAGTACCACGTATATCTAAATAAAGGGAATATTCTTGCCCTACTAAAACTTTGTAATATTACCTTGAACAATTTTAAATCTTTTTCTAATATCATCCTACATATTGAAAAAACCACACACAAAAAGATTGAATGCTTCTCATAAATGTATTCCAAATGGATTTACAAAATTCATGTAAATTTGTAAAGATGGGTTCAACAATTTTTAATGTAAACTTACCGTTAGTTAAATTGTGCTATGTCGTTCAGTTGATAATATAAATAATTGAAAAAAAGAAATCGTATAGTAGATAAAAGGATATATCTAATAATTGAAAGAAAAAAAACTACGATTTAAGATTTAAATGAATACCATTCTGAAGAGCACACGTGAAAGACAACTATTTGCATGGATTAAACGGTGGAGACTGCATGGGAAAAACCAACCCATAACCTATTCATATGGAATTATAAAAGCAATGCAGATGATGCAGAAAATAGAGCAATCAAGTGCAACATGCAGAGTTGCAGAAAGTTCTGACCATCTAAGCAACTACCACTAAATTTATAATTACATGATTCACTTTTACAAAATGTATTTAAGTATTGGCCATTGGAAATGAATAAGGATTTTCTATAGGATAAGAGAAACAAGTTTTTTAAAAAGAGAAATATAACACGACATATCTAATTTTTTAATTACAATAAAATAATATTTTTGTTTTGAAAATAAAAGGAAAACAAGAACATATTTCTCCAATCCTTAGAGAGGATCTTGATTATTAGAGACTACTAACCTAATCATATCAATAAAATTTAAATCCTCTCTAGTATTAAAAGATATTGTACTAGATGAAGATAATGAAACATATTTTTCATAAAAATTAACAATGTAAATTTTAATTACTTTTAAATAAAAAATAATTATAATTCATGAAACACATTTTTACCTCAAATTCCACTAGACTCTCTAGTGTGCAGAATCTATATTCTCTTTCAAATGTAATTGTTGGCACTTACACTGTTAAAGTTGGATATCGTTGGCTTCTGTCTCAAGATAACCATTTTAGTCAAACGGTGGAATGGGCTTGGATATGGAGAACTCCTGTTCCCGATAAGATTCGCTTCCTCCTTTGGCAGATTTGACATGGTGCTCTTCTGTCCAAGTCTATCAGATTCAATCAAGGTATTTCTTCTTATGATAATTGTATCTTTTGCACTAATAGTATTGAGGGCATGAGTTACTGCCTTAGAGACTGCATTAGAGCTTCCTCCATCTAGCACTTCCTCCCTCTGTCTCATGCTGCTGATTTCTTTACTTGAATATCTTTGATTGTCTCATTAAGTATGGCAAAAACTCTGAATTTCTTATAACCCTTTGGTTTGTATGACGGAGACGTGCTGCTTTTGTGATGGCTAATAAGGATTGGCCTCCTCATTGTGTTTTGGCAAATATTACTGGCCTCCTGCATGATGTTAAGAAAATTAACATCGACACTGCTCAAGTCTTGAGAAGAATGCCGAAGCAAGTTAAATGGGTTTTTCCTCCACTTGGTACTATTAAGCTCAATATTGATGGGAGTAGCTTTGGGAACCCAGAGAGGACCGGTTTTGGAGGTCTTATCCGTTGTGTAAAGGGTACATGAAAAAAAAAATTGTGCATTGAAAAGTGATGCATTTATTATCTGCAAAAAGTTTTAAAATTTGAGGGGAAAATGTTAACATTGAATTTGAATGAGTTTTATAAACTGTTATTACATTATTCACTTTTATATTTAATTATTATTGACCTTTCAAAAAAAAAGTTCAAATAATTAATGAATAATATAATGATTGTATATAAATTTTACATAGTAATGTATAAATATACACTCAAAATTTTGTGTATATACTTGTTGGCATTCTTTATATCAATATGCAGCATACAAAATCAGAACTTCCAGGTGTTCATTTTATTTAATGGATACTCTACTATTATCAAATATTTATTATTGATTGTTTCAGTATAAAATTGCAAACACTCCCTTATACTAAAACCTACTATTAGTATTTGATAATGAAAAATTATTACATGTTTCTCAGGGACGATAATATAAATGTAAAAAGTGTTGTGTTAAGATTTCTGACATAGACTTACACGTTTTGATTTCTTAAGGAGTCTTCTAAGTAAAAAAAAACCTTTAACATAATTTTGCCACTAAATTTTAAGCAAATTCATACAAATATATGTTTATAAATTTGAATGAACACTAAGAATTTATCTAAGACTGTGCCTAAACTCAAAGAATGAAATCAGGAACTAAGAGTGTAAATATAGTAAAAGCAGAATCACAAAGCTCATAACATCTCTAACATTTGTTTACGAACATTCGTTTACGAGTTAAGATTTGGAAAGGAAATAAGAGAAAATAAAAACTTAAGAGCAAAATCCGAAATAATCTAACAAGTGGAGAGTCATTTATTAAGATGATGAAAGTGACATGTGAGAGGAAAATCTTGGTTTGGAAAATGGAATCATCTCACACTGTTTTATCCCTTCTGTTCCCAAGCCCATACACCTCACTGTCTCATCCACTATGTTTGATGGTGCTACTCAGAGACCCATCACATTTTCCAATTCTTTAAGAACAGTTTCACTTTAACAACTTTTAAGAATACTTTTCTTCTTCTGAACTCTTCTTTCAACTCTTCCACCATTTCAAACTCCAAGGCCCAAACTAGTATAAGTAGTTACATTCTTTTAAAATTCTTCCTCCCACTGCTTTCTCTCCCTTGCCACACATTTGAACCATTTCTTCAGATATTTCCTCAGGTAAACTAACATGCTTATCATTTCTTTAAGTAGATGTCGGGTTTATTCAACTGTAAAGTCTCACATTAGATATAAAAGAAATAATGAAAGAGTTTGTAAGTAGAAAATATCCATGGAACTAATGCGTTAAGGTATTAGTTCAAGACGTGATGTCCCACTTGTGTTTCTCCATTCTTCTCATACTCTCCCGGGTAACAATGGAACTTCCTGGTAGTTAGAGGCTCCCCGATCACAGTATGATCTAACATGATGGACATCTTCTATCCAAAAAGTGTACCACTTCATGTTTCGTTGCTTGTGATTGGTAAAAAAAAAGTTAATTATTAATTTTTTTACTTAAATATATTTTTTGAACCAATCAGAAGCAATAACACACCTTTATGAGACCGCAGATGTGTTCCCAGTCCAACACTAGTCTTGTATTTACAATTGTACAATTTCCAATGTGTAACTTATCTTATTTTTCATTGCCATGTTGGTTTTCAGAATATAGAGATGGGATATAATGAGAATGTAACCAAAGTTGGTGATAACCAAGGAGAAGATGCAACATCAAGATTTTTTCAATGTCAATTTTGTTCAAGAAAGTTTCATAGCTCTCAAGCTTTAGGGGGACACCAAAATGCTCACAAGAAAGAGAGAACAGTTGCAAGAAATGCTAAGAGGGCTTATGAGTACTCATATGTTCCCTTTGCTTCCCCATTCTCAACCCCTATGGTTTTCTCTCCAACCCTTCATATGGGTATTTTGAACCCTCCAATGTTCATTACTTCCCATGCAGAAAACCACTCTTATATTCCTCAAGAAATGGCAGCAAAATTTGGTTCAAATGGTGCACCTAGATTTGAGAATGCTGTGTTTCTTGAGGGTAGTTCAAGAAGTGAACTCAATGAGGAAGATGAGACTAGTTTCATTAATTGGCAAAGAAGCATAAGAAGCAACAACTTCAGTAATAGAAGTGACACATTTCAACATATATCATTGAAAAGTAACAATGAAAACATTGGAATTTGGAACAATGTTACAGAAGAAGGAAGAAAGCTTGACTTATCTCTTCATTTATAGTTTTTGTATAGAATTGAGATGAGATGATGCATTTCTACAGTTGCACCATTGAAATTTGTACCCCACTTTCCAATAAAAAGCTTGCTTCTCACTTTAATTGTATTGCATGAATTGATGAATAAGTGGTAAACTTAACATTTGAGGAACTATACTTTTGTGTACTACTTTATTTTGGTAAAATATCAAATCCATAACAAGCCAGAAAAATAGTGTTCAGTGTTCATAAGTGCATATCACATAATTCCAACCATAATTATATAATTATCTCATTTATCATATGGACCATATACCACATATTGGATCGCCATAAAGATAATCTTATATGATTAGTGTTAAAGTTGGTTCCTAGTTTTATAAATAGGGATTTGTAGAGTAAGCTACAATAAATTTGTTTCAAAAAACTCTCAGTCAGAGTTTCTTGTTTATTGAAATTCTTCGATTTTTAAAGTAATATTTAGAATTTCCATTAAAATTTCATGTATACATGTTTAAGATAGTTTTTGGAGAAATGTGAAAGTACAATCACACTAGAAGGTTTTAATTTTCAGGTCACTTGTTAGCTTGAAAACGGGTGGAACATTAGTTTCAAATCATTTCAAGCCATAATAATTTTTTAAGATATAATATTATGATATTGTTCCATCCATATATACCTGACTCTCTTGTGAAACTAAGGTTTTATTATTTTTGTTTTAAACAAGTTATACTAGTAATGACACTTGTCGGTAACACATCCACACACTCTAAAATAAATTAATTATTATTTATAGTAACAAAATATCTTTGGATATACCAATAAAAGATGAGTTGCACTCTACTTTAACCAATTTGGCCATCCCACATCTGAGCTGTACTAATAAGTATAAAATAATATTTAATTTAAAATATCCATCACAAACAATCACACCTTGAGCGTTAGAGTAAAGATCATATTCAATTAATGGAGAGACAAATACTATATAATAGCATATAAAAAATAATTTGTAATGACAAATTTATCTTTTTATTTATTATAAAATCACATTTTTATCATTGAAAATATGAAGAAAACAACTACTTACAATGGAGAGGATCCTTGTTCTTGACGGTTAAAGGTGAAAGATCACTAAATTAGGGATCTCACGAGCCATTGGAACCTTGTATTCTTTTGGACTCAATATTTTCCAAAAAAGATAAAAAATAATTGTCATGTGATCTGAAACCATAAGCCAGGTGATTATCATAAAGTTTAAACATTCATTATCAACCCCCTTCATATGATTAACAAGGTGTTAGTTTAGTCGTATAAGACCACACTAGATATTAGAAAGACTAAAAGGTCTAATGTTCGATTCCGATAAACGATACTTGTTGGGAGGGATAATCATACATACCGAAAGTGATGAGTCCCTTACCCAAATGGTGAGAGGATACATTTGGTAGTACAAAAAAATATTGCATACCTCATTCTCGATTCTTCTAAGCATAGTTTAAACATTGGCCTAATCATCTTATTACTAATTGGTTTTGAGATGAAAGTATACTCATTTTCTTAAACTTTCATTATCCTATACCATGAAACACTGTTGTTTCTTAGCTCATAAATCCTTATTGCGCTCATGATATTACTTTCGGGTCTCATAATGAAACCAACATTTTCTATAAGCCTTGTGTTCAAAGAAAAAGAATTTGTGTTTTAAAAGAAATGTATTTACCTAAATTTCTATAGAGATAAAGAAATATGTATGAGTAAAGTGATGAGTTTAGTTGTATTAATTGATTTTGATTGTTGCTTTATGATGTCAATAATGATGCTAGTCTGTCCATGTTATTGACGGAGATTAAACAAATTGTCTTATTTACTCAGAGTCTTCGAGTTTTTTACATCATCTATTGACTATTAAACTAAAAAATAATACAAATAAAAATGATGTATGGTGTATTTTTTATAAGTGAAAATTTTATTAAAAAGAACAAAAATTATAACTAGAAAAAATAAATGTATAATTCTCACAAATGAGAAGACAAAAACCCTACCTGATTCAAAAGAGATCCTCTAAAACCCAATCAAACAAAAACAAAACTAAGAGTAGTGCTCCAAGAATAAAATTGAATTAGAGATCCACTCAAACTAAGACATAATTGTACATTTGTGTTTACCTTCAATCTATAATTATGATTTGAATTTTATATTATCCACAATATCCTCTACACACACCGTCTTGTCACTAAAGATCACATCATTTCAAGCTTTCCAAATAATTATGATGTATTAATTATGTATACACTAATAATATATATATAAATATTACATCAAAATATTAAATATGCAACAAAATTTGTGCATTGCACACTCTGGCATGAGTGTGGATCCCCCGGACCTAAATCAAAAACAATGTTTTGAATGAAATGCGTTACATTTCCTTGTTGTATAGTTAGGTGGTATATATTAATACAAAGAGGGTGTACACAGAAAATTCTAATGTGGATAGTGCTGATATTTTCACCACTCATTTCTCACACTTTTCCATATATCATATAAAAAACCCAACCCACTTTGTCCAACCACTAGCCACCACCACTAGCCACCTCCACCAGCCACCATGACCTCCGTGAACGATGATTAACCACCACCCTTGACCATTTTACTGTCTTAACCAATAACTAGGGCATCGTGTAAGATGAATAAGGATTACATATCTTTATGTTTTTAGCCAATCAAATTATAACATGTAATATAAAAATATCAGTTTATGTTTTTACTATTTTTTTTATTATAGGTCACTTTCTAATTGGATTGAGACATAAATTGGGATACCAAATAAGAAAAATAATCTTCATTTATATAAGTAATGAGGGGTCAACAATTTGTCCTAACCTATTCTTACAAAAAGAGTTAAGAGAAAAATAAGTTACATTATTAGAAGTTAACCATTATCCATAATAATATAAAAACAACAATCAACTCTTATGATTTACTTTGAACTACATATAATGATAAACCTTATATAAAAAGGTTGGTGTCTGATTTTCATGTCATTTTGAGGCATTAGCTATTAGTGGAGGGATGGCAAAAGTAGAAGTTTTTATTCCATACACACCAAAGTTAAGATAATGATTTACCAATGCTGCAACTTAATAGAGATATTGGGGGAATGAATATAATACTCTCATATTATTATTTTTAGTGGAAGTAAAGGAGAAAGATAGAGACAAATATTTTGTTATCATATATATGTACAACCAAATTTTGAGAATTCTTTATTATTATGATATTTGTTTCTAACCCTTTTCTCCTCTCTTGCATAAAAAACTAATAATATGAGAGTAGGTAGAAAAGGGTCTAAGTTGTTATGGTTGGAGAAAGTCTTCTATAGCTCTTCTCTCTATATCACTAATATCCATAGAATCCATCAACTTTGTTAGCTTTTCACTTAGGGTTTCCACCTCTTTCTGCAAGTTCTTAATGTGACAGCATGTTTCCTGCAAGATCTTAGACACTGATTGCTGCACCAAAATTTCATATATATATATATATATATATATATGTGTGTGTGTGTGTGTGTGAAGTAAGATTTGAGAACAAAGTTAATTTAATCATAAAATATTTAAGTTAATTTGTGTACTTGCATAGTTTAAACTTCAAATGTGTATGTCTTGAATATCTAATTATAAACTTATGCTAAAGTAATATAATGTGATTATGGTATCAACTAGTAAAAACAAAATAACATATTCTTACATCACTTTTCTTTAAACCTTTTATAAGAAATGTTTTCTAAGAAAAAAAAACTATTGATAGATGATAAATTATAGGGATTGAAGTGTAAAAAGGTGGTAAAATGAAAATTTTGCTTGAAAACAATGCAATTATGAAAGACCATGCAAAAAGATTATGTTCCAAAATGTTCACATCTTAGATATGGTCATACCCTTGAGTTGTTTCTTTGGTTCAGTTGTGGCAGAAGTACTTGTAACCTTGACACAAGTTCATTAATCTCATTCTGATCTGTGAACTTTGAAGCTCTTGAGCTTCTGTGGCCAGACATGGCTATGCAACTTTTCTAGTTCTCCTTACTTACTTTGTTATGCTCTCTCTCTCTCTCTATGTGGCCAATGCTTGTAGTGTGTTATGTGGTAGTTGTACCAATGAAGCTGTTTAAATAGAGAATGAGTGTGAGGGGTGTGAGAGATTGTTTCAAATAAATTTCTTTACGATCTGGTTACGAGTTGAGTTTCAGAAGGAAGGGAAGAGAAATAAATGACTTCAGAACTATCTCATAAATGTATTTTATGACTCTTAAGTCTTTCATGTCTTTTCTTTTCCCATTGAAATCTAACTCAGAAACAAACTCTTAATACACCGCTTGAGTGATTATATGGAATAAGACAACTGCAGTCAAAATTTACAATTTTGAATTGTTTGAATGAGGGCCCATTTGTCACACATTTCTGCTGTACATGGACATGGCCCACAACTACAGTGGTTGTTAGAGTCATTGCTTAAAATATTTATAACTCTTTCAGCTTAAATTATTTCTTGATGCATGCATCTTGTAGGAGAGGACATATGTATGGTGAGCATCAAATTGTACCTCATTGTTTGTTCTGTGAGAGACTTTATAGTGGGTATACCTTCCTTATTTTTCCTTTTAATTTGGTAATAAATTACTCAAATACGATAGTAAATCCCGGCATAACGATAAGACAACCTTATGATCTAATAAATACAAAAGTCTTCGAAGCAATTTCTCTATATCTTCAAGTATAAGATTATGTATATTTATCTTCCCGAATTTTATTAGATAGGATCCTCATATATTAAATAGCTCTTTCAGTCAATCACTCAAATTTTAATCTAAGAAATCCTTATAGAGGAATATAACCATAAAATATGACTACATGATTGAAACCTCTAGCATAAATATTGAAGTCTCATGGTTCCCTCTTAATCTTTTTAATATATAGTTTTTTTTGGATATGAAGCATTTTTTGGTTGGGCCATCAAAATCTGATTTCTCAATCTATAGGTTAAGAATTTTGAGAACAAGTGATTATCATTGAGGAATGATTAAAGAATACATGCCCCACGTTTGCCAAGATTTAACTAATATTATAAGAACAAATGAACTTATCTTTTTTAGCTTATAATAGTTGACAAATTTTGGCCTTATTCAAATATTAAACTCACTAGGTAGCTACTTTTGATGTAATCTTAATTTTTAGCATTGGTGTGAAGAAAATAGAATCTATTAATGTTGTCAGAGGATACCTATGCAGAGAACAAACAAGGCATAATCATTACCTATTTAAAATAAATTTAAATACAGTGATCACCTTGGATTTTTGTATGGTGGATCCTTTAACAAACGTTTTTTTAGAACACTAACTCAATGCTTATTTTATAAATAATATTTTTGAACTTTTTGGTGAAAAATAAATAAATAAAATTGTAGCTTTTAAATTATTATAAGGATCTTTCAATCATTGCCTTTTCATTTATTCCTTTAATTATTTAAAAAATAATATTTTTTACCCTAAACACTATTAAATAATATCACATATTTTTAAATTATTCAACAAATTTCAACTCACTATATAAAATTATAAATAGTTTAATCAAACAATTTTAATTCATTTAACTAACAATTCAATTTTCTACCTTGGTCAACTACAATCTCATAATTTGTAGCTAACTTATGAGTCATAAGGTGATCTAATAATTATGAAGTTATGATAAATGTTTAAAAAATAGAGTAAATAAGATTTTAAATTTGAATTTCACTCACAATAAAATATAAACATACTAATATTTGCTGATACAAAAATAATTTTATAACTTCCATATATGTATATAGATATAAATATAGACAATTGAAGCAACCACTTCAAGACGCCAATCACCTAAAGTCTCAAAATATATTTAATGCCTTTAATAAATTTTATTGCTTATTCAATGTTATTCAAATTTTGTAAGTATATAATATTTATGTTATGTTTGGGTGTTTAGAGGGTATGTTATTCAAATTTATGTTATGTTATTCAAATTTTGGAATGAATGAAAACATTATTATAGAAGAGTGTAAAATCTATGCATTGAAAGTGTAAAGATTTATATATACTCAGTGTATTATTTATCACTCATTTGTATATTTAAAAGTCAATGATAATTTAAGATGAATGATGCATTGATAATATTTGACATTTGTCATATCTCTATTGTATTTAATATTTTTAATTAATGGCTAATTCTAAATCTGTTAATTTCTAAATGTTTTATCCGTATATGCCATTGACTCTTTCCATCTTTTTCTTGTTTCACTTTCCTATTGCTGAATAATATAGTCTTAATTCCATTTTACTGCCTATTGCAATATATCACGTATATAAATTATTTGTTGTAATCTCTTATTTCTATTCTCTCTCTTTTTTTTTTTTTTTGTTTCTTTTTGTCTAGACTGATTTGAAAATTTGACGTGGATTTTTGAAGTAATCATGTAAAATTTTCATTTTATTAAATGTCTTGAGGACCAAAGTATATGTTGACATTAATTTATCATTGTTTTCAAACTTAAATTATATGTAGTGAATTTTATTCTTGTAACCCAATTAAAGGAATCATGGGTAATGTTTTCCTTAATTTAAAAAAGGGAAAGTTGTATAAAAATTCATAAACTTTATGTTTTTTGTAAATAGAAATTAATAACTAATTTTTCTTTCTATTTACACATGAAAGTTTAACTATTTGTGAAATTGGTATGTACTTAAAAATCATTTGGTTTCCTCTCAATTGTCAAATCATTATTATTTAATTTAATTTTTTTATACATCAATGTATTATATATCTCTTTTCAACTCTGAAATTTATTTATCATTTTCTTTTGGAACAATTTGATTTTTTTGGCGTTAGTTGACATTGATGTTGATTAGTATGCATTGTTGTGTTACTATGATTATGGGTCTAATGGCTACAATTTATATTGGACCACTAGTAATATATTATTATCATTATGCAAGGACTAATTTCACCAATAAATAAAATGTATAGTTATTTAAGGAAAAAGTAACTTATAATAACTACTTATAAAATACATAAAATTTAAGAGGTTTTATGCAATTCTCTCTTTAAAAATACAATAAGACTAACATTTTATTCAACACTGGGTGATATTATAAAATACCGCAAAATGATATATGAAATTTTAATTAATTACTCCTACACTTTCGTATTATTCCCGATACATTTTTTTATTGACAAATGTTAGTATTTGTTATGGACGAGACTTGAATCCTTAATTTCTTTCAATACATTTGTTTAACCTTCTCCTTAACCAACGTACGACCATATGACTCCCTATTCCTTGTACACTTTATATCTTATATGTTACTACAAACTTTGTCTCAAGCAACAAATTTCCACTTTAAAACCCATGTTGTTATGAATTGTGTCAAGATGTGTTCAAATGGAGACCCTTGTCAAGATGTGTGTATACAAGTCTTCAATTTTAGACTAATCAACACATTACTAAAGAGAAGATTGTTGCTTGATAATGTAAAATAATAAAAGAGATAGTAGTTATTTGGAAGATCAAATAAATTAATAAAGGCAATAAGAAAAAATTGGTTCAAGTATAAAAAACTTTTGAAAGAAAATATAGACATAAATTCTCCTAAAAAATTGAAGCTAGTTTTTCCCAACCTAAATTTTGGAAGACTTTGTATGGGTGAATTATACATTTATATCATAAGAACGTTTTATTACAAAGTAAAGCTTTTTTGTTTACTAATTTTTTTATTTTATAAGAAAATTGACCAATATGGTACAATCAGTATGATATGCATACTATATATAGGGTTCGATTCACTAGTACACAGGTAAAATTGAAGATACAATCCAATATTCTTAATATTAGATAAGATAGGATTACGAATAATGAGTTGAGGAGGAAAATGGGCAGTTCTTATTGTATGAAATATGATAAAATTGTGTTTTAGATGGTTTAAATATGTATGGAAAAAGACTGCTATAAATCTCAGTTATGAGAGTTGATCAAATAAATGTTAAACTAGTTTCTAGAGCTATAGTAATACGAAGAAAAATCATATGCAAAACTATTAGAAAAGTCTTAGAAATCAATGTTTTATCAATAAATTAATTTATAATAGATCATTAGTTCGTCGTTGACCATGTACCTAATTCTACCTAGTAAGATTAAAGCTTTTTGATTGATGTGGTTATGCTCCGGATAATATTTTAAACTATACTCCAAAACTGTAATTGTGGTCACAATATTAATATTTTAGAATGTCTATATCTATATCTAATCATAATTTCCACAATATTAATAAATTTTCCTATAAATTTTCGCGATAAACTCGATCACAATTTAACACAGATTGAAAGGGTAAAAGAACTTGATGTGACTAAATAGCAAGGACAAAACAAATTATTGGAGCTTTGGCATCATTTACCAAACCTCTAAATCGGTCCCTAATTATGCGTTAGCAACTACTACACTATTGTTTATGGGAGACAAAGTTTTGAAGCACAAACATCGCACTTGAAGATTAGACAAATTGCAGGGGTATGTCATGCTAATGAGAAATTCTTATATAAATCTAATTTATTAAAAAAACTGTGCATAATAATAAGCATATAAGTAACATACAAATAACAAAAAAGGGCCTAGTAGATAGAACTTCTCCATCTTTGTAATCTTGTCCCACTCACATTTGAATCACTTTACTAAAAATATGAATAAGAGTAAATTACATTGATATCTAGAGTTTTAGTGAAATTATATAAATTATCTCTCTGTTTTTTACACTTAAAAAAAATCTCTGATTTTTATATATACATTACACTAAAACTTTTTTGTAAAATACAAGTGTGATTTTTTAAACAAAAAATGATAATAAATATAATTAAGTTAAATAAAACATAAAATATTGGGATACAAATCCAAATAGTATACGAGTTAATACATCTTCATTATTTTTTGTTCGTTACAATATAGTACAAGAGTGATTTAAACAATATCCCCTTATAATTATTGACGCATCTTATAATGTACCAAAAATAATGAAAATGTATTGACTCGTATACTATTTTTTGTTTAACTTAATTACACTTATCATTCTTTTTTATTTAAATGATCACACTTATTTCTCATGTAGGGTAATCAGTATAATATATGTATAAATATCGAAGGGTTTGTTGCAGGTGTAAAAAATTGAGGAGTGATTTATATAATTTTACTAAAACTCGGGAAATATCAGTATAATTTACTCTATGAATAATCATTTTATATTAAATAATTATCTAAATCTCTCCGCCACACAATTATTTTATTTTTAAGTATGACATGTTAATGTCTTATTAGCTTGTCCACATAACAATGTTACTTACCATGTCTTTGGGCATCCATGTCTTTCTATTTAAAGACACACTAAAAAAATATTTGTCTTTGGTCTTCTTTCCAGACAAAATGTGCAATTAAAAGGTAGTGGAATAAATTTGGTTAGAAACATTGCACTAATTAAATTCATGTATTAGTCTATATCTATATAGTTCATTTTTTTTTAATGAATATGTAAGTTTCTAGTGGGCAACTTTAAGATAGAAATTTTCACCCAAAAAAGTCAATAAAAAAAATCTGTTTTTGCAAGGGTCACATGCAGCCAATGATGATTGAGCTTTGAATCAAATAGGAGAGAGTGAAATAAAAGGCCTATAGCTAAACATAGTAAAGGGTGTTTCAAGGACAAATTTTCAAAGCCTAATTTTCTTTACTGTTTACAAGTCCAATCCCCATTATAGTACTTTTTATATAGTCTACACTTACCTAAAAATATGTAGTAGAATTTGTCTAACTTTACCAACAATAAAGGAACATACATGCACACCATTATGGAAAGATGTGAGTCTTATCTCCTTTTCTCATCTCGGTCACATTTCCAATTGCCTCTTCTAAATCCATGGGAACCCAATCATTACATCCCAACTTAAAAAAAGAAGATGACACCATTGTAGAGGTAGAAATATGTTTGAACATAGAGTGAAATTGAAAAATAAGAATAAGAAGTCTCACATTGCTTAGATTTGAGTGAATTGGAAAAAAGGAAGTCCCACATCGAATAGTTTTTATATTTGGGAAGTTCCAAACCATATAAATAGATTCTCCTCTTTTGACAAAATCCCATTAGCTGAATGACTTCTCAGCTTTCTCTTCTCTCTCATTGTGCTTATGCAATTTCTAGCTAATTTATTTTTATTTATTTTTTATTCTAGGGATAGTTTATTGAACATTTTTTGTCAGTATCATGAAACGTTTTAAAAAGAGGTCCTAACATGCGACTCGATATGTTAATAATTTCAATAACATAATTCATATTTTTAATTATATGACAACAAAAATATAAAACTCTACACTATTGCATATCTATGTGGCAACAAATGTTACAAAATTAAACAAATTGTATTTAGAATTTTACTATCTATTATCTAGCAAGCACAACTCATAAGTCTCCTAGTGTATATTTCTAATATCTTGTTATTCCTTTTCCCCATATAATTACAGAGAATTCAATGTAAAAATAGTTTACTTGGGTGGAGATGGAATCAATGGGAGAAAAAGAAACTTTGAAACTCAATATACATTGTCCAAGATACCATGGCTTCAGACGTTCATCCTCATTGGGTTTATTTCGATAAAAAGCTTCTTGATCATATGGCTAAAACCATCAAAGATCAAATGTCTATAGGTAAATCCAATTGTTCATTTCTCTCTTTTAAATTTGATATTATAGAGTAGTCATGTGAATTTCATTTTTTACTAACATTATAGACTTGTGAAATAAATCAAAGTTACCACTAAAATAAAATGATAATGGCCAAAAAGGATCAACATATGTATCCTCCTAGTCTATGATAAGATAGATGTTGAGTTTATTCAAGTGTGAAGTCCCACATTGGATATGCGGGAATGAGTGAAAGAGTTTATAAGAAGGAAAGACTCATAGAACTAATTCCTTAAGGTTTCGGTTCAAGACGTGGTGTCCTGATGTTGGTGCCTTACGAGAAAACGAAACAATGCTACTAATTCTTAAACATTTTTTATGATTATATAATGTCAATGAAAAATTAAATTTATTAAAGTCATTTACAGTATCAAACTCAAAAGAGATAAAGAGTAATTTAATTCACTTATCGATACTTTTTCTTTGACGGTTTCAACAATACAATCGATTAGAGTTTTATCCAAATAATGTGATGAGGGTGAACTATTGATGTAATAGGTTTTAGGATATCATTGAGATTCAAAGACTCTTGCTTCTCCATTAAATCAATCTCCAATATAGTAAGCTCTTTTTCCATTCAATTATTCATAGTTTTTAAGGGCAAAAGAAGTGATCAAAAAAATTGCAAGCATATAGAGATCTAGATGGTGAAACTTATGAATTGTGCTTGCTAGGTAAGAGATGGTAAAATATCTAATTAAAACTAAACTATTTATGTAACATCTCCCACTTTAAATAACATATAATGAAAATCTAAACAAATTTATTTCAAAATAAAGGTAATAGAAAACGACAAATGTAAGAAAAATCTAGACTCTTACATATCTATGATGCAACAAATGTTACAAAAATAAACGAATTGTACTTAGAATTTTTACCATCTATTACCTAGAAAGCACAATTCATAAGTCTCCTAGTCTATATTTCTAATTTCTTGTTATTCATTTCCCCATAATTTAATGCAAAAAGTTTATTTGGGGCAGAGTGATTCAATGAGGAGAAAGAGTCTTTGGACCTTAATATACATTATCCAAGAAACCATGTCTTCATGTGTTCACCCTCATTGGGTTTATTTCAATAAAAAGCTTCTTGATCATGTTGCTACAACCATCAAAGATCAAATGCTAGTAAGTAAATCCAATTGTTCATTCCTCTCCTTTAAATTCAATACTATATGGTACTCTTGTGAATTTCATTTTTTATTGACATTATAGACTTATGAAACAAATCAAAGTACCATTAAAATAAAATAATAATGACCAAAAAGGATCAGCATATGTATCCTCCCAATCTATGATAAGATAGACATGTTGGAAATTCCTTATGATTGGTGAAATACCAATCCTAGGATCTTGAATTTAATGATTCTCACAAATATTTATGAATCAAAGGGTGCAGTGTCATACCTGAATCCATGTTTCTGAAAGAGATGTGGTGTGAAAGAGATATGGTGTGATGGCCTTCCTCAACCAAATCCTTAATTCCTCTTGGGACTTGCGTTTTCACTCTGATGGGGAGAGACGAAAACTGAATATGGTTTGGTGTATTGGGGACCATAACCTTCCTGATGTGTTAACCTATAGGGTTCCCATTATCTCCTATGGGTTAACCTGATGAGTATCCACCCATTAAGCCCATATCCGTTATAACCTTTTAGAAATCTAAGGGGTGTCACTAATTAGATCACTTATAATGTAACCCCGAAAATAAATAGCTAATATCATTGTATCAAATATATGATGCTCACCTTAATTAGAAATTTATAATTTCTAACAATCTCCCACTTGAGCTTCATATCTTCATGATACAATTATATCACAGGTTCTTTAGGCGC
>NC_032021.1:16181050-16299367 GCF_001865875.1 Lupinus angustifolius
CAACCCTTTTGCCATCGCCCACAAAGATGAATCTTTCATCATCACTTGGTTGTCGGCTCCACAGGCAACCCTGCATAATGACACTAATGTGAGAAGTAGCATCAGAATCTACCCACCAAGTATCATTGGGTACAAAAGCCAAATTTATTTCAGAACAAACAAGAGTTATAAATTTACCCTTCTTTACACGCCATGACGCATATTTAGAACACTCTTTCTTCATGTGTCCTTGCTCCTTACAGAAGTAGCAGGTAAATTCCTTATTACTCTTCAATTTCTTTTGCTGAGAAGGCCCCTTCGCAGCACCCTTATTGCTCTTTCTTTTCTTATTCTGAGGCTGACCCTTTCGCAACATCGTTATTGCTCTTCCTTTTCTTATTTTGAGGGGTCATAGCTAAGTGAGCACTTTCACTTTTATCTCTCTGCAACCTCTCTTCCTCTTGCACACAGTGAGATATAAGCTTATTAAGGGACCACTTGTCCTTCTGAGTGTTATAACTCACTTTGAATTGCCCAAAGTGTGCAGGAAGAGAGATCAAAACCAAGTGCACGAGTAGGTCATCACCAAGCTCTAACTTAAGTGCCTTGAGTTTTGATGCGAGATTAGACATCTCAATAATGTACTCATTTATGTTCCTTTTGCCTTTATACTTCATGGAGATGAGTTTAGCCAAAAGGCTACTCGTCTCCGCCTTTTCATTCTTGGCAAAGACTTGTTCTATTTCTTCAAGGAACTTCCTTGCACTTTCACCCTCAGATATAGAGCCCCGAAACGCATCTGGAATAGAGCGTTTCATGATCATCAAGCACATTCGGTTAGAGCGTTCCCATTTCTCAATTTTAGCCTCATCGAGGTTTTCCGCAGTGGAAATGGGTTTCTCCACACGAATTGCCAGATCCAAATCCATACAGCCGAGAATGATTTCTACGGCTTCCTTCCATACCTTAAAGTTTGTCCCATTCAGCAGTGTGATGTTACTAATTTGAGCAGAAAAATTTGCAGCATTGGTAAAAGACACTGAATCCATATAACAAAGAATTAATAACATGTTCAAATATAAACAAATAAGTCATGTAATATATTTAAAACAAGACAAATTCACATAATAGACCCATCACAAGATACCTAACACAACATCAATATCTAGTCTTTGGACAGAGAAATCAATTTGTAAGTGGTACTCTCAGTGTAATGATCAAATATTAACAATCAGTTCTATCAAACAATAGCCTTTCTTTGGACCGACTATTATTCACATGAAAATAAACTTTATAATTGTTACATATTTATCATCACATGTATGTTATTATTTTGCCAAATTGTGTCTTCCTTTGGGCTGAACGCAATTCGCATAAATAATTTCATACTCATCTGTGTAATTTAATTAATTTCTACAACAGATGTTACTTTGGCAACATATTGCATCAATTAATCCAAAATAATTACCAGACAAAAAATTAAAATAATATGAGTCCACTATAAAAAAAACATATTTAATCCAAATGTTCATAAGAACAAAACTTATATTAGTGCAAAATCAATTAAAGAACAAAATTTGTACCTAACGCACATATCTCAATTGCATTCACGTTAGTGCAGAAATTATGCACATCAATAAAGTGCATAACTTTTATCTATCAATCTGATGATAATAACTTTTATCTATCATTGAAATACTGCAAGTATTGAAGACATATTCCTTCACTTCAGCGTCTTAATTTTCACTCCACTCCCTTCACTGGCAAACATTGAGGGGGAGCTAAGCTTGTGAAAGACATATGATAGCCATGTTCATCCATTGCTAATAATTTACAAAGAGCGTGAACTGAAATTCACTTTAAAAGTTGCACCAATTAAGGAGAAAACGGAATAGAAGGGCTTGAGTTACATGGCTCACTGTGACAAGTCCATTGTTAAGGTGGAGCCCTTTCTGAATGAACAAATTAATGTAACAATATTGCAGCGAATGAACTTTAATATATAACAGTGAAATATATACATGCTCAAATATATATAGTGTAGTGTACATAACAGTAATGCAGTAAAATACAACAAGCACGTAACATCACAGTAAAAAGAATTCATAAGCAATAATGACACCAAATTCATGAAAAATGCAGCAATGAACAAAAGTAACAAACAAGAAGTTGATTTAATTTAAGACAATTATGCAATAATCAGATTGCGTAAATTCCTAAATTAAACCCTAAATTCCCAATCTTTATAACATAACAGCGGAAGCATAATTCAATAATCCCCAAATTAAAATTAGGGTTCATACAAGATTGGGGAAAACATCCTTAATGGAGAANNNNATCCTAGGATCTTGAATTTAATGATTCTCACACATATTTATGAATCAAAGGGTGCAGTGTCATACCTGAATCCATGTTTCTGAAAGAGATGTGGTGTGAAAGAGATATGGTGTGATGGCCTTCCTCAACCAAATCCTTAATTCCTCTTGGGACTTGCGTTTTCACTATGATGGGGAGAGAAGAAAACTGAATATGGTTTGGTGTATTAGGGACCATAACCTTCCTGATGTGTTAACCTATAGGGTTCCCATTATCTCCTATGGGTTAACCTGATGAGTATCCACCCATTAAGCCCATATCCGTTATAACCTTTTAGAAATCTAAGGGGTGTCACTAATTAGATCACTTATAATGTAACCCCGAAAATAAATAGCTAATATCATTGTATCAAATATATGATGCTCACCTTAATTAGAAATTTACAATGTTGGTGCTTCACGAGAAAACAAAATAATGCAATTAATTCTTAAACTTTTTTTATTAGAATCATTTATAGTATCAAATTCGAAAGAGATAAAGAGTAATTCAACTCACTTACAAACATTTGTTCTTTGATTTTGACAATATGATCGAGTAGCTTTTTATCCAAATAAACATGATGAGGATGAACTATTGATGTAACATGTTTTAGGATATCATTGAGATTCAAAGACTCTTGATTTTCTATTAAATCAATCTCCACTTTAGTAAGCTATTTTTCCCATTCAATTATCCATTGTTCTTCAGGGCAAATAAAAGTAATGATCAAAAAATTTGTAAGCATGTAGAAATGTAGATGGGGAGACTTATGAATTGTGTTTGCTAGGTAAGAGATTGTAAGAAAGTCTAAATAAAACTCAATTATTCGTTAATATCTCCCATTTTAGATCACATTTAATGAAAATCCAAACAAATTTATTTCAAAATAAAGGTAATAGAAAACTACAAATGCAAGAAAACTCTTGTATATCTATGAGGCAACAATTGTTACAAAAAATAAACAAATTGTATTTAGAATCTTTACCATCTATTTCCAGAAAGCACAACTCATAAGTATCCTAGTGTATATTTCTAATTTATTGTTATTCCTTTTCCACTACTTAGGTGGAGATTGATTCAATGGAGGAAAAAGAGTCTTTGAAACTCAATGTACATTGTCCAAGAAGCAAAGTCTTCATGTGTTCATCATCTTCGAGTTTATTTCGATAAAAAATTTCTTAATCATATTACTAAAATCATCAAAAATAAAATGTTAGTAAGTAAATCCAATTGTTCATTTATCTCTTTTAAATTTGATACTATATCGTACTCTTGTGAATTTCAATTTCTATTAGCATTATATACTTATCAAACAAATCAAAGTACCATTAAAATTAAATGATTACGACCAATAATGATCAGCATATGTATCCTCCCCGTCTATGATATGATAGAAAATGTTGGTGCCTCACGAGAAAAATATAATAATGCTATTAATTCTTCAACTTTTTTATGATTTTTTAATGTCAATGAAAAATGAAATTTATGATTATTATTGATGTTATTAAACTCGAAAGAGGTAAAAAGTAATTCAATTTACCTACCAACATTCACCTTTGATGGCTTTAGCAATTTGATCAAGTAGTTTTTTTTTCTTTTTATCCAAATAAACCAAATAAGAATGAAATAATGATGTCCTACGTTTTAGGATATCATTGATATTCAAATATTCTTTCTTCTCCATTGAATCAATTTCCAATTTTGCAAGCATTTTTTTCATTCAATTATACATAGTTCTTAAGGAAAAAATAAATGATCAAAGAAATTATAGCAAATAGAAACTTAGATAGAGAGACCTATGAATTGTGTTTGTTAGATAAGAGATAGTAAAAAATTTAAATAATATATTGTTGTTTCTTAAGATTGTTGTGCCGATTATTATTAGGAAATAAATTTAACTTTGAACTTTGATGGAATTATGAATTTAAGAGGGAGAAATAAAAAAAAATCAAGTTAAAGAATGTTGTGTAATGCATAACTATATTAATTGTCCTTGATTTTTCAAATCTTCTCATGGAAGAAGATTTTTGGAAAGAAAAGTTCAGGTGCAATTGGCACATTAGTGGTGATAGGAATATTAGCTTCTTTCATAAAGGTAACAAAAATAAGGTAATCCAATAAATTAATGTGTCTGCTTAAAAATGGGGATACACGGTTGACTAGTCAAGCTGACATTAGTAGTCATGGACTCATGGTGTTAGGCTATTTCACTAATTAGTGTGCTTCCTCAAACATATCATATGCTAACTCTTTAATCAATGATGTGATTTCTAATCTGGTTACTAACTCTGATAATGGTATGCTAACCAATATTCTTTTAGATGATGAAATCAAGAATGCAGTGTTTTCTCTTAATGGTGATGGTGCTCCTGGCCTTGATAGTTTTGGTGGTTATTTTTTCAATATTTTTGGGATATTGTAGGAAAAGATGTGAGTAACTCTGTCCTGCAATTCTTCAATCAAGGTTGTATGTTACCAAACTTAAATTCCACAATGTGGTTCTCATACCCAAGTTTTCTGGTGTTGATAAAATTGAGGAGTTTAGACCTATTGCATTAACTAATTTTCAATTCAAAATTATAACCAAGATCTTGGATGATAGACTTACCTCAATAGCCCCTAGAATTGTCTCAACTAATCAAAGAGGCTTCATTAAAGATAGGCACATTCAAGACTGCATCTATTTAGATGTGAAGTAGTTAATCTTCTTCATCACAAATCTTTTGGTGGGAACTTTGTAATTAAGATAGACATAAAGAAAGCATTTTATACTTAGGATTGGAATTTCCTGCTTGATACTCTCAGAGCTTTTGGTTTTAATAATAAGTTTTTACACGGGATAAAGTTAATCCTGGAATCTGCAAAGCTCTCTATTTGTGTCAGTGGCCATAATGTTGGGCTCTTCAATTGCAAGAGAGGAGTTAGACAAGGTGACCATCTTTCTCCTCTTCTCTTTTGCTTAGCTGAAGATGTCTTCAGTAGAGGAATCATTAAGCTTGTTGTTGATGGGAAATTAAGCACAATTCCTTGTCCTAATAGATTGCACATTTCTAGTCATGTTATTTATGCATATGATATCTTAATTTTCTATAAATGCATTAAAAAGGAATTGCAGGATCTCAGCAAATTGATTCATGATTATGCTAAGGCTTCTCGTTAGTATATCAACCCCTCAAATTTTACACTACAAATGCATCAACTAGGAAAATCTTAGACCTTTCAAACCATTTAGGTTTCTCTGCTGGATCACTTCCTTAGAACTACTTGGGTGTTCTCCTATTTGTAGGGAAACCCAAAAAAATGCATATCCAGCAAATTGCAGACAAAATAACTCTAAAACTGACTAATTGGAAATGTATGTCTCTCTCAATAATAGGAAGATTTGAGCTTGTTAAGTCTATAATCTAGAGTATGCTTGTCTATAGCTTTCATGTTTATGCTTGGTCCTCTCAATTGATCAAGCATATGGATAAGTGCATTAGGAACTTTGTTTGGTCTGGAGACATAAATGTTAGAAAAATGGTTAATGTGGCTTGACACCATGTTTGTTCCCCTGTTAAGAGTGGTTGTCTTGGTCTTAAATCAATCAAGCAGTTAAATAAGGATGCACTTCTAAAACTGACTTGGGAGATGATCTCTTCAGAACAGGAATGAGCTATATTCTAGAGGAAAAGATTTGGAGCTTCCTCTAATCCTTCAAATAGATACTACAAATCATCAATCTGGTTTGGAATTAAGAATAGCTGGCATATGGCAATTCTAAACTCTAGATGGTTAGTGAGTGGTGGGCATAATATAAGCTTCTTGAAGGATAATTGGATTGGTTGTCATTTGGTGGATTCCATGAACATTTATGATGGAATGCATAATTCTCTGATGGCCTCTGTACCTGATTTCATAACTGGTTCAAAGTGGATTATTCCTAACTTCATTGCTTAATTATTTCCTGAAATTGCTAGAGACATTTCCAAGACTAGGATTCCTAAAAGACAAGACATAATTGTGTGGATTGGCTCAAATGATGGATTGTTGTCTCTAAAAGATGCTTAATCTTGTGTTCATATGCCTAATCTCACTCTCACTTGGTGCAAAACAATTTGGTCCTCTTTAATTCCATCTTCAAAATCATTTCTCATCTGGAGATGGCTTAATAAGAATATGTCAATTGATGACAATATTCAAAATAGGGGATGTTATATGGTTTCAATGTGCAGCATTTGCAGGGTTTCTTCTGAAAGCTCAGATCATCTATTTTTGCATTACAACCTTGCTAAACACATGCGGCATTGGTTGTGCAACACTTTCTCAATACAATTAAACACATAATCTATCAACTCAATTTTGTTGGCTTGTAATTCAAAATGGAGCCCCCAAGTGAAAAACATTCTAGTTGCTACAATCAGCCATATAATTAGCACAATTTTGGTTCTGTAGAAACCAAGCTAGATTCGAGGATAAGAAAGTTACAAGGTTTCAAGCTTTGGCTAGAATCAGAATGGCCACTTCATTGCCTGATAATACCTCAAAGTACTATGCTAGTTCCTCTCTAGAGAATTTTCATATTCTCAAGCCTCTAAATGTTTCAATTAACTATAAGAAGACTCCTCGAATCTGTGAGATAAATTGGGCTAATCCTCCTTTGGGAATGATAAAAATCAACACTGATGGGGCTGCAAAAGGGTTGCCTAGCCATGTGGGAGATGGTGGGATTTCCAGAGATCATTCTGGTGGCCTTATGGCTTGCTTTGCAAGTTACTTTGGTATTCATGATGCTCTCCATAATGAGCTACAAACAACAATTTTAGCTATTGAAGTTGCTTTTAAACATGGCTGGAAATCAATCTAGTTAGAGTATGATTCAAGGTTAGTTGTTGATATCTTCATTGGCAAGGGTATGGTGCTTTGGCAGCTTTGATCAAATTGGATTGTGTGTAAGGAGCTTTTGTTGACAATGGATTTCTCACTTTCACACATCTAGAGATAGGGGAGTTCTTGTGCTAACAAATTGACCAACTTTGACTTATCATCTAGGAATTTTTCTTGGTGGAGTGTTATTCCTCAATTTATTATGAAAGTTTTGAATAGGAATAGGTTGGGTCTTCCCAACTATAGACTCGATGACTTGTAATTTTCCTCCCTTGTTCCTTAATCTTTTTAATCAATATATTTGTGGGGGTGCCTTTGTACCTTTGCTTTAAAAAAACTCTTTCTTATTCTTGTTAGATAGTTTTTAGATTTTTTACTCTAAATGTTACCGTGCTATGTTGTAATAGAATTTGTTTCCTTCGTCAAGATAATTATAACCCATAAAGTTAAATAATTTTCAAAAAAATCTTGAAACGTGTCTTAAAATAAGCAAAATAGTTTTGCTTGTCAAAACATCATTTAGTGATCCTTTTCAAAACCAAACTTTGAATTGCACTTTATCAAAACTACTAGAACTTGAGTGCAATAGGATCAAATTGAGGAATAACACTTTACAAAGATAATTGCTATACATAGTTTTCTGCATTTAATATAATCATCGTTGTTCTCGTGGCCTAAGATGAAGTAGGTAGTTATTATTTTAGTATAATCATTCCCAACACAATTTTTAACCCTTGGGATGCTCAATTTCCTCTTCAATAACCACTAGGGATAGCAAAATGGGCTTGGCTCGACGGGCCAGCCCGTTCGGACAGGTATTTTTAGCGGGTCGGGCTGAGGGTTTTAGCCAAAAAGCTCATATTCAACCTGTTTTAGAAGCCCGTTTTTTAGACGGACCATAGAGGGCTGGGCCGGCGGGCCAACATTAAGATTAAAAGTTCATTTGTCTATCATGTTGCTCATTGCAATTAAGATTAAAGTTTTACAATTTTAACTTATGTTTGAATCCTTAAGTAACATTTAATTAATTGAAATGGAAAATTGGAAACTCAAACAGAACTATTGATTTTGATTCCATTTGGAAAATTATTGAATTCGACTGGGTTTCAATTTATTTTTTAATGTAGTCGAATTCAAATTAAATTGAGTAATATATATACTTTATTGTGATTGATTTATAATATAATAGTTTTGATTCTTATACACTTTTTAAAACTTAGGAGTTATAAGCTCTATTGTGAACTAGGAGTCTAAAAGTTTAAGACTATGGTGGTTTATTGTTTAGAATTTACAAGTTTTGTACTAATGCAATATGTTATTATGAGATTGTGTCTTTTGTTTGTGATTTTTTGTTTTAAAAGACATTTATAAATTGTTTGAATTATTTATTTTTGTCTAAAAGTTTTAATGTGTGTTTAAAAAAAAAAAGGGGTCAGCCCGCCGGCTTGCCAGCCTTGCCAAATATAGATTGGGTTGACATTTTGAACCATTTTAACATTAAGGGTCGAGCCGGACCAACCCATATTCTGACGGGTCTGGACGGGTCGGGCTGGCCCATATTGCCACCCCTAATAACCACAATATCAAATTCTCCTTTTGTATTGATGGAGGTGGGTAGTGGTGGTGGGGCCATGTTAGAAAGAATGATAAGGTGAAACAAGAACTAATATGGTGGCACAGAAATATCTGGAGGCTAAAATGCATCTTTTTTTGGAGCTGATAAATAAAAAATTTCCAAGTAAAACGACATCATTTCACTTGTATTTTTCGAAAATCCAACATAGAAAATAACAAAAATTTCAAGTATATAATCGTGAACTTGTTAAAGATGTTTGAAACATATTATTGATTATTGTATTGTTTATATTAGAATGAAATATAGTGATCAATATTATATACTGGACTCAAATTCTTTGTTATAATAATATCCACCAAATGTAAGCATCAAATAGAAGTACATCATGAGCACTTGGGTCCAACTCAAATTCTTTGTTATAATAATATCCACCAAATATAAGCATCAAATAGGAGTACATCATGTGCACTTGGTTCCAAGATGTGCTAAAGTTTCTAATCATTTTTCTCTAATAATATATTGTTATCATTTAGTGCTTCCGGTGATGTAGACACAATTGGTTGAACCTCGTTAACAAATTAATGTGTCTTCTTATCTTTTATTTATTCTATGCTACTTATTTGTCTGTTTATGACCAACGTCATACCACTATCGCTTACATTGCACCAACAATTGAATCAGAGCCAATTGATAAATGGTTCTTAGCCTAGAAGTAAGATTATGGAAAAGGAGGGTGAAAACTTGTTCGCCAGACAAGGTCTATCAAAGATACTACACGAGAATAATAAATGGGATGAGTTGAAGAAGTGTAGACAACTAATTTTGTCCGATCCAAAAGAAACATATTTTGAAAAATAAAATTATGACTAAAAATATTTGTTAACAAAAAATATTTTGGGATTGGCTCAAATAAGTCAAAGATTCCAATCTGGAAATATGCAAATCAATTTGGGATTTTTGAGGGCTAATACCTTCCCTATTTTGTAATCGACTCCCAAACCTGGATATCAAAAATCCAAAGCTCAATGTGATTGGGCTAAAACATTTTTCTACATTTTTATCATAAAATATAGTTACGACTCTAAGAAAGTCGTGCAACCAAATAATGAGGTGTGATAGCTGGCGACTCTGATGAGTACATTTTTTAACAGTCAGACTCATAATCACTAATTGTATGGCTAATTATACTTTTTAATTATTTGATTATTTACTTTTATTTTCTAACATAAAAAATACAAGTTGTAATTGTTCCTTGTAATTGAATAATTGTTTGTTTTATTTTTTTTCTTCTTTTAGCAATGTTTCAAAATAAATTTATATGGTTCCTAATAAAATATACTGCACTAGCATATTGGACATATGTATGTCCTATACCTGGATATTAGATTAGATGGGATATCTGCTTTGTCGGTGTGGACTTTGAGTCTCAATTGTATTTGCATGATGAATCACTCAGTTGTCACAAAGTATCATGGGCTTTGTCGGTGTGGATTATGGGTCCCACTTGCTATTCATAGGATATTTGAGTTTCTTTTATTTATGATTGGATGCAATCTGAGCACCTTATATGGAGCCTAGAACTTTTAAGGCATTCACTACAACCTAGAACTCTAATCTACGATATTGTTCCGTAGACGTTCCAAAAAATCTTTTAGGGTGTACTTAGTCCAAATCCGTGAAACATATTGTATAATTTATCATGCTATAAGTTGGGACTCATGATCATCTCAAGCCCAAGTGGTATAGGATATCATTTCACATTGGTATCCACTACACCGTAGGCACATCATCTACATGCAAAATAAAGTTACCCATAACAGGATATATCATCCTAAGGGTCATTATGGCAAATGAGGGTGAAGAACATGTTGACTGGACAAGGTCTGTCAAAGGCACTATGCAAGAATAAATAAAATGAGTTGAAGGAGAAGGAAACATGGTAGAACCGTGATAGGGACCATAGTTGTCTTGGATCCAGAACCATAGAAGTCCATGCATTGGAGTGGAATTAAGGTGAAGATAGGAACTCGGGTGTTGAATCAAACTCTGAAACAGATGTTGGTATTATCTCTAGATGTTAGAAAGGGTGATCTCATTTAAGATGAGAAGTGAAATATTCTTATGGCGTGTTAGCGGGATCGTATGAAGGATATTAATTGTTAGTAGATCCACAGAGGCGGTCGATGACTTTGGTGTAGGGCGTAATAAGACATTGGCTTGGATGCAAGCTGTAATATAGGTACTGGTAGAGATGTAATGTGTGACATGGGCATTGGCTTGGATGCAAAGGTGTGTGATCTGGATATACTCCTTATAATAGAATAAGATAGTTCTTTTGAATTATGATTGTTAGAGTAGACAATGGTGGTAGCGTTTTAGGCTATCCAAGGAAGCTTCAAAGTTCAGTTTGAGTGAGTATTGAAGATTAGTGAACTTTGGTATAGAGGTTTCATAGTATCAAAAGACTTATTAGCAATATATGGCTAGTCGACGTGTTCTATTATATGACGGTACATGAAACTGCACTACAAGTTCAGAGAGCTAAAGGGGAGACTCTTATGTGGAGGACTTGTTAAAAGATAATTCGACATTGAGCAACAAGGTGGTGTGAGATATTCATTAGGGTGGAGATTCTTCTGTAGATTTCTTAAAGAGCAGGATATTCATCTATTCGATCAAAGTGAATATTGTTGGAGATGTTTGAAAAATATGTTATTGGATTAATCTCATATTACCTAGTATTAGAATGAAGTAGAGTGACCAATGTTATATATTGGACTCAAATTCCTTGTTATAATATGCACCAAATATAAGTACCAAATAGAATCGGGTGCTAAAATGTAAAAATCCAGATTAATACTCAAAAATCAGAATCGGGTGCACCTAAATCTAGGATTCTTCCTAAACATTTGTGAAATATATGGGTAAATTGCGTGACAAAGAATAAGACTTGCTCAAGAAAAAGTAAGGGCTTTTGTTTTTTAAATTAACAAAACTTATAAGGGCTTCAAAATTTGACAAATCTTCTATGTATTCAAAGTATATAACACATATATCCTCATAAAGCTAACAAATTAAACTACATTTTGCTCAATTTATACATCATATTTTACTCATTTGATTCATAAACCAATTTATCAATATAACGTGTCAAAGAAAGTACATAAACACATTTTAAAAATACTGCTCTAAACTTTGATACACACAAAACATATAAAATACTGCTTTAAAATGCACAAATATAATCTCGCTTTACTCTAAACTTAGAAACTTAATCATGTAGAAGAAAACTACACTCCAAAGTCAATATGCATGAACATGATTTGATATGTTATCGAGTGAAATTGCTGCATATTAAGTAAGAAAAAAAAAATCAATAAGTGTTATATGTCCCCTAATAATTCTAATTCAATTGACACTAGATACTTAACAAATATTCGGATGATAACAAAAACAACCCACAACGTTATTTTCTATGTAAACTTAATGTTAAAAATGGCGATTAAATATACAACAATACTAAACACATACAACATTTTTCACATTACAATTGCGATTAAATACAAAAATATATAACCCAAAACACAGAATAAAGCATGCTCAAGTCTCAAACTACTTAACACTACTACTATTCTGTGGGCACTGTGAAGCAGTTTTCATAAAAGAGAGAATCTAGGGTTGCAATCTAGAAGCAACCAAAGAAGATCTCAACCATCCATTTGTTTGTTCAAACCTCATGCATGATCTTCAGTGTCTCTTATTTTACTAATATAAATATAATATATATTAATGTACTAATATAGTATTATATATTATTATTAGTATATTATCTTGCTAGCTTTTCATTTTTATGCTTAGGTGAAGATGAAGAGCCATTATTAATAGCAGCAACAGCACCAGCTGTAGTTGCAGCATTATTATTCCCATGTTGTTGGTTTTTATGCATTTTTCCTCCTTTCTTTGTCTCTGCTTTCATCCCTTGTTGCCTCACTTTCACTCCTCTTATCATCTGTTTCAACCCAAAAAAACAAAAAAATATCTCAACCAATTACCAAATTTTGCAATCAAATTAAATTCACATAAAATTTTAGAGTTCAAGCAAAAAATTATAAACACCCAAAAACAATAGAGTATAATGTATATGTAATGTTAATATAAAAATTTATTCTATATCATTAGGTTATTCACCATTAATTTGTATTACTTATATTTAAAATTTTGATTACATATGAATTGTCGTTAATGTTGTAACGATTTAAAAACTATTATAGTGTTAGTACATATATTTATTTCTCAAAAATAACAACCAACAACAATTAGACCTTTTTACTAGTTCGAGTATAAGGACCAAATGACACAATAATGTTTTATTATAAATTATGAGTGTCTATATTTTACATTTTTAATTAAGTTTATACATTTAAAAAATTAAAATTACGCTCAGTATTTTAAATAGGTTTATACATTTAAAAAATTAAAATTACTCTCAGTATTTTAAATAAGTTTTAAATACATCCTCACTAATTATAGAGTTTTGAAAATAAGTCTCTAAACTTTGTGACAGAAAAGACCTATTTAGAAGTAATTAAAAACTTTTGAACTAGTAATTTATTTTAAAATTTAATGAAATTATAAAGATCAAAGCAATGATTTAACAAGAAATAGAGAAAACTTACAAATTTGCCACACTTCACATCTGAATATATCACTATGAAATCTCCCTCTTGGAGTCCATTAGCTCTCACAAAGTCCCCTACAAAATTAAATGAATATATATGAGAAACCCAATTCAATTCAAACTAAAGAAAAAACAATAAAAATAACCAATGTTGAAATCAAATACAGAAATTAAACCAACCAGTGTTCTCAAGCAAATACATCCTGCTTTTGTTGTTTGGCCAGTATCTGATGCTCCAAGAAGAAATTATTCAAAAGAAAAATTTTAGTCTCAAATGTATCAACAAGAAAAAAAATAAAAAATATATAAATAAATGGGAAAAAAACTAAAATTTGCTAATGAATTTTGGAATACCTATAGCGCATGTTCCAAACTCTTGAAGTACCAATATCTTCCATTGTTATAGAAATTCCATCTCTTGCTTCAAGTTCTGGTAAATGGGTTTCTGCTTCTTTCTATCCAAATTTACCAAAATAATGATGATAAATTAGGACTTTACATTTATCTAAAGTATATACTAATATATAGCAAGTGTTAAGTATTGTAAGAGAAAAGAGAATGTACCAAAAAAATTAGAGAAAAAAGCTAAAAGAAAAAAATTACTTTTGGCAAAACAATTCTCCCCAAACTTCCTACATCACTTTGCTTCAACACCTTTTGCAGAAGAAACTTCAAGTTCTTCTCAGGTTTCCAACCCTGACAATTAATCAAACACACATCCACACGTAACAAAACCGTTATTCATGGATCAAAAACTAAAAGCATTCACGACTTAAATGTTCATAAATTGAAAGAGAATAAAAACAAAAATTTAAACACTATCGTCAACAACATCGTTTACTTCTATTACGTCAACACAAAATATTGAATCTTCTACGAAATGGACGCGAAATACTAGTTCAATGTCATAAATGATAGACAATCATCTTAGTTAATAGATAAAGAATACTGGTAATGAATTATGTTAATCAATGATGTAATTGACCTATAAATACTTGAAATGTTTATGCAAGAATTTCTCTATTGAACAAATCAAGTTAACAACAAAATGTGATGATAACCAACTATGAAATATGTTAATTATCATTATCATAAATTACTAAAAAAATAATGATGATGAAATATGTTAATCAAGGATGCAATTGGCCTAATACTCTCAGATGTATATGCATGAATTTCTCCACTAGCTGATGAAATGAAGATCCACCCCACCTGTTGTCGCTTATCCGATGAGACTCGGCCTTGATGATAATTCTGTGTATTCTGGGTTTGCATGGTGGTCCGATCAACCACCTGTTGTACCGCTGGCGGCTCAACCGGAACAACTGGTACCATAGGAGCTGCCCCACCAGTCATAGTCTGCCAATACACCCAATTGGCTTGATTTGCATGAGCAGGAGCTAACAAAGTGGTGCAATTATCACTTCCCAATCTTGCATGTGGATCCAAGGGTTGATTCTGGTTTTGATTGTTGTGCCTGTGATGAGATAACAGCTTTCTCTGCCTTGCCATCCTCTTCTTCCTCGCCTCTCTTGTCGCCGATGGGCCTAATCTCATCAACCTATCACCACCAGGGCCATGATGAAAAAACTGATAAGGGTACTGATTCCCATAGCCACTACCAAATGCGGCTGCCACAGCCGGCATTTGAGGGTGAAGATTGCTGTCCCCAAATGACTGATTATATTGAGAATTAGCAACAGTAGTAAACTGAGAAGGAGGCCATGTAGGTGCTGATTCCAGCATTTGATATTCAGCACTAGGTTGATAAGGGTTGTGATTATTTGAAGCGGTGCCACCATTTGTGTAAGGATCACCCAAATAACCACCAACCATTTGTTGTGGAAATGATTGAGGCACTGTCATAAGAGGAGCTTGATCTGTTGCTGTTCCATAGTTTTGTTGAGACACAGAAACCCAAGGTGTTTGGTTGAAACAAGTGTTTGATTGATCAGGTGCAACATGCAGATTGGAACTAGTGTTTTTTCTGTTTTGGCTTTGAATAGGATCCTGAAATTGTGTGAGTAGATCTGATTCATTACTCTCCTTTCGCCTTTTATTCTGAAGATGACTAGTTTGAACCCACTCAAGAATAAGCTTCAACAATTGTTTCATGGCTTCTTTACCTCCACCTAAACGTTTTGCAGCACTTTCTATTGTTGCCTTTTTCAGCTTCACACTCCTCAAATCATTAGCAGAGACACTATCCTTGTTAGACTTGAGCCACTCCAAGAAAACACTACTCATTTCATCATCTACACCAGCACCAGTTGCATCAGCTTCTCCTTGGACAATCTCTACATCGTTGTTGTTGGTAGTCTTTGCACACATAAGAGCCTGATTATGATGATCATTATCTTCCTCATTTGTCACCCCTTGATGTTGTAGTAGTGTAGATTCCTGATAATGATGTGTTAACATTGCATGCTGATGTTCCTCTTGTTGTGGCACAGTCTGAACCTGTGTGAATTCCACTAAAGGGTTTTCTTCACTTTGGAAAATAGATGCTGGGTCAAAGAACTCATTCCCTTCAAAAAGCTCCATGTATCCAAAATCCATCACTTCATCCATGCAATCTCCAACAGTACCATCAAGACAAGGATCATGGTTTTGTTGTTGGTGGTTAAGGTAATGATGCTGTTGAGAAACCTCCATAGAGGCATTTGAGGACAAACCTGCAGGCCCTATATCATATACATCATGCTGATTATGATCATGCTGTTGCTGATGTTCATTCTGCATGCAACAGTTGTAGTTATTCTGTTCAAGATTTTCCTCAAAATCTGATCTCAAAACAGCCCAAGATGCGGCGGAAGACGACGAAGACGACGAGGTGGTTCTGGTGGTGGTGGTGGTGCAATTTGTGGTCTTAACAGGAAGTGCTGGAGTTGATGAAGAAGAAGAAGATGAAGACATGCATGGGAAATCAGGGAGAGGAGGAAAATCAGCATAGAACATAGAAGGATCATTCACACCAAGTAGATCATCATCATCATTACCATTTAGCCAAATATCTCTCTCAGCAGCAGCCATAGTTTCTTCAAATCCAACAACAAGGTGGTGGTGGTGGTTATTCATAATATTATTGTTCTCATTAACCACTACTCCTGATGCATGCAGATCTACTCCTTCTAACTCCACCCTGCACTCCATATATCTCATCAAAGATCTTTGAAACCAAAAAAAGTTTGAAACTTTGAAACCCTTTTTTGAGTTCTGTAGGTTTGATATATGATGGTATATGTATGAAAGTTTACACACAGAAATAAGAGGAGAGAGAAAGTAGATAAAGAAGTATGGGAGAGTAGTTTTTTTTCTTCTTCTATCTTTTGTGTAATGATAATTGCAAGAGGTAAAAATCTGATAGTTTTGTATCCAATTAAGGAAGCAAAGAAGATAAGGGTCTGCTTTTGATATCAAATCCTATGAAGATAAGCAACAGAAAGCATCTGGTTCTATAACACAACACAATCCACAAGAGGATCAACAAGTTGGGTACCATAAAAAACAATATAATAAGATTAACAAAGTCACTTTCTCTATCCTATAATAGGATACTTAAATTTTATATTTTATATTTCCAAATTTGTGTCATTATCATACACAAATAACCAAACAATTCTATACAAAAAATAATAACCATGCAACACAGAAGAGTTGGAATTTGGAAGAGCATAAGACTACTCAAAACTTGTGTAGAAGATGAAAGGATTTGAATTTATAAGAAGAAGAAAAACTCAAAAAAGTTCTAACCAAAAGAGAATAATAAATGTTACATAAGAGGAAAAGAAGGAGGAGGGATATTTGTGAATGGAAAGTGGCAACAAATATAGCAAAGAAGAGATTCTTCTCAAACACAGTAACCCAATGAAGGACTTAAAATGAGCATGAAACTTTCTTAGACAAAAAAACCACCCTCATGTGTGTGTGTTCTGGTTTCTTCTTGGAAGTTTCAGTTTTTCAATGTACAAAGCTTTATTATTTTTTGTTCACTATTTTCTCTATTTTTCTAAGATAAGTTCAAATGAGTTTTGGTAAGTTTAACATTAAAAAAACAAGACATGAAGTAAGAGAGAGAAAGGGTGGTTTTTTATTTGTAGAGAGAGATAAAAGCAGTTTTTGATTTAGAATCAATAAAACAAAACCTCGTGCCGCTAGTTTCTCAACCTCACCTCCGGTTTTTGTGCATAATACACATACAAATACAAACGTTCTTACATGAATGGTACTTCTAAACGGTGCCACAGTCTTTTATGAGAAAAGGATTACTTACTGAACAATGCAGGTGGGAGAATTTTTTTAAGATCATTAATTTTCATCTATCATAATGATGAGGTTTGAAGTAGAAATAAATTAAAGCACGGGAAGAGAGAAATCAAAAAAGTAGGGCATACTTTCAAAGATTTTTCAACTTCTAGGGTTTTAAATTCCTTGTTATGGTTAAGTTGCAGAATTATAATTCTCCAAAATTATGGCTAATATCTGGTTGAGAAACTAATCACTTTCGGAATTCATAGTTGTCTCTCTTAACAAATATTACACATTTAAGAATCAAACATTGAATTGAAATTAATCACTTTCGGAATGAGTAGTTATCTCTCGTAATAATTATATTATGATTATAGTTGAGATTACTCCGTGTAATTTAACATACTGGTTACAATTTATGTTTAGTGATTACTCAATAAGTTGTTTACTAGATGAGAAAGTTTGTTATGACATTAATAAATTTTGAATGATGCTAGCAAGATAAATATACATACAATTTTTAAATGGTTATATTCATTATCACGATAATTTAATATTTTGATGATAGAGAAAAAAATAGTGTAAGTTCAAAGCAAAAACAATTGCTACTATATGATATAGTAAATGATTTTTTATTCGTTAAATATATAATATCATTGTAATATAATCGTATTAAAACAAATTATATGTGTATGACTTAAATATATTTTAATTTTTAATTCGTATAAAGTAATGTTATTTTTTATTTTAATCCTTATATTAGAGCTTGGACCTGCAACTTAATTTATTTTGACTTTGTTCATGGTTACTTGAAATTCATTACTGTGCAATATCTATATATCATATAAGCATAAATGATCGATAATATAATAATAATAATAATAATGTATGAAACTTTAACCTTCATTGCATACATTTTTTTCCAATTGAGTAAGTATTAATATGGCATCACATGGGACTTCAAACTGTCATTATGAAATTAAGTTTTGGCTATTTAACAATCACCGCAAGTGAAATTTTGGAACTACTTTTTTACATTTTTTCTTGCTAGAATCAAGTTGGTTCAAAAGTAAGTTTTTAAATTTATTTTACATATTGATCATTAATTCTTGAGAAATCAAATAAGTGAGTAGATCTAAAATATTAGATATTCATATAATTAATGTCTATGATATAGAGTAAGTGTAAAGGAGTAAGTAGATCCGTACTCTTTTATTAGAGTATAATATTTATGTATTTTATTATAGCTCTAAAGATTTAATGACAATATATACATTATCAACGATTCTTTTGTGTAACTTTTAGAGTCAACGATAATTGAATATAAATGGTGAATTATGTATGAAACTCTTATATTGTTAGTGCATACATTTTTTTTTTCATTTCTTAATAGTATAATATGTATGTAGTGTCATTGTAAAGTATTTTACATTGTCAGTACATTAACGAATGTAATATTTATGCATTGTTAATGTAAAAATTTATATATAGTTATTATATCATTCATCATTCATTTAGATTACTTTTTAAATGGTCACTAATGATTAAGTGTGAATGTTGACTAAAAAAGATTTTAGAGTCAAAATAATAAAATGGCCTCTTTATCTAGAAAAGGAATGTTGGCTAAGATATATATTTTTGGGAGACCTATATCCTAGTAAAGTATTTAAAAGGATTTTTTTTGTTAATTATAACCTATTAGTAATTAGCATTATGATAGAGAGAAAATGTATATATTGATAGTGTAAGAGTTTTATACATTGTCAGTTTATTATTCATCATTCATTTTTAATCATCATATACTTTTCAAAAAGGTAATATCAAATGAATGATGAATAATGTGTTGATTATGTATAATTACTTATACTGACACCGCACAGATAATACATTATTAGCAATACATAAGAAAAAATGTATGCACATAAAGTGTAAGAGTTTTAATATTGTTAGTTAATCATTCACCATTAATTTTTAATCATTATAAACTCTTAAAAAGTAACGTAAATGATATAATATGTAATTATTAAAGACATGATATTTATACATTATAGTATAAAAATTTATACATAATTAGTACATCATTGATTATTTATTTGTATTATTTTTTAGTATGATTTCTATACCTAATTAGTGTAAAGATTTATACACAATCGATATATTATTCACCCACAATTTCATTATTTTTATGAAGAGTCGAATATAATTAAACATAGATGGTGAATTATATATAAATAGTGTAAAAATTTCTTACATTGTCTATACATATGTTTTCCTCTTATTTTTTTGAAGAAGCTTACATTGTTAATGAATACTTTTTTGCTCGTAATTAAATTTTACCTTAAACTTAAATTATTAAATCAAGTATGAAATTTCGTCAGTTTCCCAACGGTGACCAAAATTTCGGACCCACTTTTTTATATTCCCAACTTAAATTATTAACTTATTTTATTTTTTTTGAAGAAACTTAAAATATCTATGTATTAACAATGTAAATTTTATACACAATCAGAACATTATATACCATTTATTTGTATTATTTTTTATATAAGAATCATGATTATTGAAAATAAATGTATATAATATAGTGACAGTATAAATTTTTTTACACTGTCAGTATATATAGACTTTTCTCTACATATTATCCAATATGTTAAAGTCCAAATAATAAAACTCATTTAGCTTACGTCTGCAGATAAAAAGTCAGCATGAACAACACATTTTCTATTTTCGCACAAACCCTTAAGTCATATCCATTTTAAAACTAACATGCTGCCACATTGATAAATAATAAAAACATATATCTAAATCATAAAACTAAATAAAAAATTTAAATAAAGAAGCTGGTGGTGAGAGAAAAAAACTTAATATGTTATACCAATTTAAATAAATCACATTACAATATTATTTAAGATATTAGATCACATTATATCACAATTTATTTGAATATTAATTATTTTTTAAATACTTTAGCTTGCGTTGCCCAAAAAAGATGCTTCTGAACTTGATAGATAAGTAGGTTAGATAACAACCAAAATCATATGCATGTTAATCCCTGAAATTTCAGGGCGTATAAGAGCACCATTATGAAATCTAAAATAGAAATTTAAATTGCATTGGAAACTACCTCAAACTATTGAGTCTATTACTTTGCAATACAAGTGATATGAACCCGCCAAGGCCTATCAATAAAGATGAGCTATGTGAGCTAGGAGGGCCCATGACCAGCGCCAAAATCAAGAAGGCACACCAAAACTCTCACTATGTCATAACTCGCATTTAACAACGGTTATTTAACCGCGCTTTCTAGCACAACGCTATTAAATACAATACGGAAAATAATTAACAGTGTTCTTTTAAATAAATGTTGTTAAATTTGATACGTGGATATAACTTTAATAACGTTTTCTTCAAAAAGTGATGTTGTATGTTTGCCTAAAATATTCAACAGCACTTGTTTAAGCAAGCGCTGTTAATTTGAATCTATTTAACACTGCTTGCATAAATAAGTTATGTTAAAGGTGACATATCAACATCGCTCCTTATAATAAGCACGGTTAAAAGTCACACATTTAATAGCTCTTGTTTTAATAAGCGTTGTTAAAAGTCATGTTTAAAAACACTTGTTTTAGTTATTACTTAATATGTATTTATGAAATTATTTAATTTTATTTTGAAAGATATAACTCGAGTAAATATTACACGAAAATAATCCAAATTGTTAAGAGAAACCCATATGCTAGTTTTTCATATATAACACAACTTGATCATACATATACGAAAAATGCATTTGTTTATTACTTCAAAAAAATATTTTAAATCACCAACCAATATTATTAAAATAGAATATTAAGGTATGTGTTGACATAACAAAAACTCATATTTGGTAAGTAAATTATGTTATTTGTCATTCCATTATCAAAAGTCGAACATAATATGACAACTAAATAATTTTAAAGAATTTTGATATTTAACAATACTTTTTAAGTAAGTGTTGTTGATTTAAATCTATTTAACAACGTTTGCTTAAATAAGTGTTGTTAAAGGTGACATATCAATAGCGCTCATTACAATAAGCGTTGTTAAAAATCATATATTCAAAAGCGCTTATTTTAGTGAGCGCGAATCTTTGACCATGTGCCATGAAACTTTATTACCATATGTAGACAGGTATAACTAAATGTGGACTTGACATGATTTTGCTATGTGTTCCAATCAAGAACTCGTGGAATTCTTACCATAAGAAGATAGGTGTGAAAACAATGATAAGCTCCAATGAGGTATGATTGAAACTTGTCATAATGGGTCAAGGTCGTGTGATCATCATCAAGTCAAGAAGATTCTTTTCACATCAAGCTAGGCGTGAAGCACAAGGGAAGAATCTGAGTTCATAACTTGAATTCCTTTCCATAAAAGAGTCGTGTGGTATGATTCTTTCTTTCCATAATGACCTCAAATCTGTGTGGCATAATTCTACATTAGTTGGCCAAGATCATGTGAAGAAGGTGTGTAAGGCAAAGTGGAATTCAAATACTCAAGGATTCTTTCCATAAAGATGGTCGGTGGTAAGTTTCATTTTTTCCTTTTTGACTCAAGCTGTGTGCAAGCATTCAAGCTAGCAAGGAAAGAAGTCATTTGCTTCTATATTGGGACTTGGTTATGGATCTTTCTAAAGGAGCACATGAGTTTATTCTCATTAAGGCTGAGTGGTACAATTGTTCCTTGCCAAAAATAAGTCAAGGCGTATACAACGAATCAACAATCAATAGCATGAGTCATTACCTTCTATGAGTGAAACCGACCAAGAAAGTTACCACGTGAGGTGTTAACACAACAAGTTTCCATATAGAGAGCCTCGAGTCAAATTTCAAATAAGAGAAATTCATAGGCACAAAACTTTCTAGTGCTAGAATACATTGTACCTACTACCTAGATTATGCTTAAGTTGTTGGCTGAGGAAAGTAGTAAGGAAAGACTCATTATTGTAATTTATTTCATATTTGCACGTGGAGCCATGTGTTGGCTGGCCACCACTATTTGTAACCTTACTTGCCATGAGTAATGCATGTTTGCATTTATTTGAAAATTGTTTCCTTCTAGTTGAGAATTTCTCCTAGGTTCTTGGTTGAACCAAGACCCTGTTCTTATTGATGATTCTTCCTTGTGGCTAACTTTATTGGCTTATCAAACACACGTACTTGTGGTGCATTCAACATCTCATTCTATAACCATCTTTATTTTACGTTAGTCGAATCAAACACAAACAATCCATACACAATCCACTCAAACTCCGATCCAAACCTTACATACACATACCTGAAATCATCATCATACAAAATCGAATCACAAAGGCAAAAAGACTTTCAAGTAAGAATGATCAATCAACAAATACAACCCACATCAAGGAGGTTTATATCAAGTGGAAATCAGAGCTAGCTTGTTGTAAGTAAAAAAACGTAAAAAAACAAAAAGTATCTCAAAAAAATTTATTTCAATTCTTCTTTATCTCAAAATCAAAACAAGCAATCATATTTTTTTTATAAATGTTTAGATCACGCTATTTTGGGAATCAATTCTTGGTTAACTTGATTCAATCAAGAGTCCAAGGAGAAATTGAGAGAAATGTGAGAGAGTGATACACATTAAACACATTTGAGAGAAAGTGAGGAAATGTATAGTCTCGAAAGAAGTCCAACCGTGTCCCTAAGGACAACGACCTTTACAACAACATTGCATGAGATAAATGATCAATTTTGAAGCCTTCAAAGGCGGAAAGATGAATTGAGAGTGCAACAAAATCAAAGGAAGCCTCACATTCTCCTCATTTAGGGAGCCAAGTGAGATAGGAATTGTTGCTTGCACCCTCAATTCCTCCATCTGCCTTTGATTTTATTGCACACTCATATGCGCGCGTGGCTGAAAGTAACTGCTCATTCATCAATTGATTTCCCGAGACAGCCGAATAACTTGACCATTGTGCTAGTTTCTTGTTTGATTCTCCCAAGAACTTCATATTCCATCTCACAATGCTCGAAACTTCTACAATTCCAACAAGATGTGTATACATATGGAAGATTTTGACTTACCCCAATGGTGGTAGACTTTCAAGAGAATTGAACTTCCATTGCCCTAACTTTTGCTTAGGCCGCCCTTCCGGTTTTTCAAATTAACAGACTTTTGTTCATCCCCTAATTTTTGCTTAGGTCACCTTTTCGGGTTTTCAACCTAACGAGTTTTTCATTCATACCCTAACTTTTTTCCATTCATCAATTGCTTTTCCGAGATAGCCGAATAACTAGACCATTGTGTTGAATTTGTTTGATTTTTCCCAGAACTTCTTAGTTCTTCCCACATTGCTCGAAGCTTCTATGATTCTTACTTGATTCACAAACGTGTGGAGAATCTTGGTTCGCCCCTTGTGTGACAAACTTATATAAGAAAAAGTGCTTTTTTAATGCTTCAATTTTTCCTAGGTCGCCCTTTTGGGTTTTTAATCTAGTAGGCTTTTATTGATACCCTAATTTTTACTTAGTTTGTCATTTTGGGTTTTCAACCTAATGGACTTTCTTTTCTTCTTTTTTCCTTTTCTTTTTATTTTTTAGGCATAAAGTCTCTCAATCGTGTCTGTGTTCACATGTTTGGGTAAAATGTTCTCATCCATATCTTTCAGGACCAGAGCCCCCTTGAGAATACATTTTCGGCAATGCAGGGATCTTCGTAGTTTGGAGCCCATCTTCCACAAGCATCTTCTTGATTTGGAAGGTTCTTTTTAAGAACCAAGTCCCCAACTTTTGAATTCTCTAGGATGAACCTTCTTATCAAAAGTTCTCGCCACACTACCTTGGTATAATTGACCATGGAAAATGACTGCCAACATTTTCTCTTCAATCATGTGCAATTGATTATACTTGAGTTTAAACCATACCGACTCTTCTTGCTCTACTTCCATCAAGACTCTTAACAAGGGAATCTCTACTTCTATTGGTGAAACAGCTTCCATCTCATACACCATTATTGTCTCTTAGAAATTTATGGTGCCCAACATATTTGTCTATTAGGGATAACTTATGACTCTTATCTGCACCATCGACTAAAATATCAATGAGAATGATGGGATAATCACATTTCAGGCTTGCTTTGTTTAACTCTCTCTAGTCTATACACATTCTCAGTTTCCCTCCTTTTCTTGGGAACTAATACCATATTAGCCATTCATTCTTAGTTTCCCTCCATTTTTCTCGTTAACTCGTCTTTTACCCTTTGACCCTCTTATCCATCACCAAACTCAATGGGACCATTATCAGGTACCATAAAAGAATAAATTGATAAATGTTCAAGTACCCTCTAACTGGACAAAGTCTCTAGAAAATTATGATACATGTGTTGATTTGTGAAACATCGAGGAAAGAAATGAGACACAAAATATGGATATTCACAATGGAATGGAATAAAGGTAAATATACGAGAATGGAGATGATAAAAATGGATGAACGAGGAGAAAATATTAGATACTCATGCAAATTCATTAAGATATTGTCTCAAGTAACATAAATATAAGTCCAAATAAAATTCAAAGCACGTGAATTACAACTAAGGGTGGAAACAGGTCAGGCCGCCTATCAAGGGCCTATTACCTGGCCTATAACAGGCTAGGCCAGGCTTTTTTCACGAACAGGTCAGGCCCAGGCTTTCTAAAAAGCCTATTTAGCTTAATAGGCCAGGCTTTAGGCCACCTAAAAGGCCTATAAAGCCTAACAGGTCGGCCTATTTAGCTATATTATATAAGAATGTTGAAATTATACTACTTTAATATAAGCAATATTATTATATATGTGTAATATTAATATAAAAATGTATATAAAAATATAATTTAATTATTGGAATTAGATGGGCCTAACTAAAAATAAGCCTATAAGCCCATTAAAATGTAGACATGGTAGCCTATTTCATGAGCATATAGTATAATAGGCCTTTAAACGGGCTAACATGCCAGACCAAACTTTTAAACAGGTCAGGCCTAGGCTTTGAAATTTTTTTTAAACAGGCTAACAGGCCCAGGCTCCTATGTGCTATATAAGCTTAGCCTGTTTAAGGCAAAGCCTAGCCTGGCCTGGCCTGTTTCCACCCTTAATTACAACATAATCAAATAATTAGTTTAATTCAAATACATCAATTGCCGACTGAGACTACCAATTCTTTAAAAGATCATTATCTTCATAAGGACATATATCGTTGTTCATGAACATTTTGCCTTCCTCCAAGATATTGATAGTGAAGTGGAGATAAGGATCAACTAATTCATTCGACATAACATGTCTGCTCTCCACCTCATCAATGTTGACATCGAGATTTCCCCATTCTGCGAATTGTTAGCCTTCATTGTTGTTCGAGCTCTTATGTTGAAAACATGAGTTTCATTTGCGATATTTTTCCTAGGTCGCGCAATGATTATGAAATGTTTTTTTTAACCTTGGACGAAATTATGAAATGATTTTTTTGTATGAGCCTTCCATCATGGTGTGATGATACCCAAGTGTAGTAGTATCCTTACACCACTCAGGCTTATGTGATGGTGAGTCACTATGATGCGAGATATAAGTTTATCCCGACTTCGTGATAAATATGAAATAAATAAAAAAATGTATACTTCCACATCCTATATAAGGGTACTTGATCCTACAAGGTTAATTTGGGTATAAAAGGCCACATCCTAAGACAAAGTTCTAAGGTCTATATATGCATAATTTGGTGGTACTAGACTTATTCTAGGTCTCCGGATTGCCGACACTAATGAAAGTTGACGACCCGAATATCACAAATATGACATGAAGATGTATGAGACACCATGAGAGTCATGTCTATAATACCCAGTTACAATCTGAATGATACACCAGCAAAATATCAAAATGTGCATGGAGGCCCAATGACGACAAGCTAATACAAACCTCAACAACAAAATGCATATAAACTCATTAAATCACCTCAAAACTTGTACATGATAGAGAAACACAACTTCTATATACAAATGTTAAATATATTCACATAAGCATGGTAAAACAAAGTAACAAAAAAATCAAAAATAAAATGGGTAAAATTAATATAATGAAACACAATATCCACATGATCGATCATAAAATGTCTGACTCTCAACCATCCCCAGTAGAGTCGTCATATTGTCGCTACCCCACTTTTGTTGGTGTGGCGATAAATATGCAAATAAATGAAATGAAGTCGTCATCAATATTTTTTAGAGGAAAAACATGAAAAATCAATTTTTAAAAAAAGATGGATCTGCTCGTAGAGAGTTCGGGAGTCGGTTACGAATGAGAAAGGTATTAGACACCTCATACCGCCCGTTAAAAAACGGTACCTAGATCATTTATGTGGATATTCGTTCAAAATATTAATTTTACTTTCACATTATTAAATAAAATAAAGAAAAGCAAAAAACAAATTTTATTTTTTTGTGCTCTCCAGGAAAATATCTGCTTCTACATATCTCTAGTTGTAATAAAGAAATCAGGGCTATATAGTTTCTTTCAAAAGAAGCTTGGTTGATCGTCATATTTTTATTTTATTTTAAAATAACAAGATAAGATAGTGCGACATGACACAAATATCATAGTGCACTACCTCTCCGTGACTTTATTAATTCATTTTGAAAATATCAAATCGAGATAACACGGTAGAACACGAGTCCTTAGTGCACTATTCTCGTTGATATTATTAAATTATTTTTAAAAATATCAAGTTGAGATAACACGATAGAGCACGAGTCCCATAGTGCACTGTCTGTCCTTGATTTTATTAAAAAAAATTAAAATATCAAGTTGAGATAACGCGACATGACACGAGTCCATAGTGCACTATATCTCCTTAATTTTGTTAAATTATTTTGAAACTATCAAATCGGGATAGCACGACAGTGCACGAGTCACATAATGCATTATCTCTCTTTCATTTTATTAAATTATTTTGAAAATATTAAATCGAGATAACACGACAGGGCACAAGTCCCATAGTGCACTATCTCTCTTTGATTTTATTAAATTATTTTTAAAAATATCAAGTTGAGATAACGCGACATGACACGAGTCCTATAGTGCATTATCTCTCTTTGATTTTATTAAATTATTTTTGAAAATTAACAAGATGATGTAACGCGACAAAGACGCTAGTCCTATAATGCACTACCCCTCTTGTTTTAGACAAGATAAAACAGTGCGACAAGTAACTAGTCCTATAGTGTACTACTTTACATTGCTTTTATTAAATTACTTTAAAAATAATAAGATGAGTTAACGCGATAAAGAACTAGTCATATAATGCACTACCTCTCTTTGCTTTAGACAACATAAAGTAGCGCGACAAAGAACTAGTCCTATAGTATATTACTTTGTATTGCTTATAAAGTTTCTCTTTTTTATTTTCATTGTAAAACTAAAAAATAAATAAAAACAAACAAAAAAGAACAGTAAAAAATAAAATAAAATAAATAAAATAGATAATAATAACTAAATAAAAAGAACAAAACAAACACTAGTAAACAATTCTCAAGAATAATATTAAACTAGAGCATGCATACTCATATACATGGACACAAACATAATAGATACAAGACAAATATAATACCAAACAAATGTATGAATAATATTAATCTAAAACAGGAATATTACTATACTTGATACCAAATAAATCATTCAATAAATAAATAAACAAACCAAAAAAAAACAAATAAAAAATAGTAGGGAATAAAAGAAGAAACAAGGAACAAGTCCCTCTTAGAGCAATCATAATTAACACAAAAAGAACAATGTCTAAACAAAGGGAATAAAAGGAATGAAATAATAGAATGGACCTCTTAGCGCATTTGGGATTGTTTACATTAGAGAAGATAATATGTTGTTGATGGTTGTTACTTGCTTCACTTACTTTCTCCTCTCCATTCTTTTTGAAAACCAAGATTTGGTTGATACCTCCTTTTTCTCTCAATTAGGTTAAGCCTCTACTTTTTTTATTAGCATTAGTGTGTGTGACAATGTTGTTAAAAAATGATTATAAAGGAAGGGTACATTATGGTTGCTGAATGGGTCACAAACTACCTTAATTACCTCACTTTTTTAATTTTTACTCATTATTTATTTCTTTTTATTATTTTATTTTAAAATAGTTTTAATCTTGGTCAAAATTGGGTACAGAGAATGATAATAATATATGAATCTTATGTGTTACTGTTATGAAGTTTTATTTCCAAATATTTTTAATAGAAAGAAATTAGGTATGGCAAAAGAACCATATCAGTGGGTACTCTAGAAATACTCACACGAGTATCCACAATAATAGTTTATGAGTGTGAATGAGTTTTATGATATCTGTCCATGAGTAAATTTATAAATTTATTTTTAATTAAATTTATATATATATATATATATATATATATATATATTATAGTTTCTTATTATTATTAATATTATATATCATACACTTTATTATTATTTCATAATAAATTACATATGTTTTACTATGATAATAAGTTTATCATATTATTTATATAATGATTATTTTTACATATTTATTATTACAAATTATATAAATATATAATTAAAATTGGATACCCACAAATCCTACTACCCATTCGAGTACATACAAATATTGTAGGTTTGGGAACAAGAAAATATTACTCGCACTCGTACATATCTGTTGCCATCCTAAAAGAAACATTTAATAGCGTATTAGTCTTTTATTTAATAAAAATTACATACATATAGAATGACTATACTATGAGGTTTATTATTGTAAACTTTCACAACCATGACATATATATCATGTAACATTACACATTTACCTATTTCAAATTTGAGCAAACAGATTCACACAATAAATAGATAAGTTATATATTTTCAAGAAATAAACAAAATTTGTCAGATTGAGTATATTTTATTATAAATTATTGTATTGAAAATTTATATCATCTAATTATTATACATTTAATCCTAAACGATAGAATTCGGGTTGATATGACATCATCAATGAACACGCTAGTCACAATAATCATATAATAAGATCAAATTAAATACCACAACCATATAATTTATATTTTTAGTCTTTTTTTAACAGTAATCTGCATGAAAAAAAAAATGAATTAGTCAAGAAAAATGGACTTAGATTGGGACCCCACAACAAGTGTTATATGTTGGATAATATCTCCATCCAAAATTCATAGATTGAACGCGGAAGTCCTTATGATCATGACTTTGTTCCCATAACCTAATATTTATGCTCATACATAAACCCAAATGGAACAACCATGGTCCAGACCGAAGAAACCCCAAATGAGTTCATGGTGAAGATGAAGAACATACATTGTTGAGCCATTTCCGGAGTCTCGAAGGTATGAGGGTGTGATGATCTTCTAGATGATAGAGCGCCGAATGATTTTCCTTAGTTTCTCTCTAGAGGGGAATGAGAGAATTGTCTTAGTTCTTGAGAGTGTGCCTTATGGTGTCATTGTGCCTTATGTTAGGAGTATGTCTTATGTATCGCCTTATGGATGAGTTGATAGTGTTATATCCTTGTGGATAACACTATCCTCATCCTACCTTATTCTCCTCAACCACCTACACCTGAAAACCTATTGCTCTACAAATGGGGACCATAACCCGTAAAAGTAACCCGTAGTGATTACTACTTTAGTTGCAATAATTATGATTCAGTCCCTTCATCAAATCAGAAATTGCCTGAAGGTATCTACACTTATATTATTTCATGGCATATATGCCCTTAACCACCAAATTAATTATTGAAGATCATTTTATATATTTTGGCTAATTACATAATGATCATAACACAATCATAGAATTATATTTGTGACCCATAAATTGTCAGAAATTCTAACATTATATATTTGATCTAGTATAAACTCCACAACAACAAAAGGACAATGACTCTACACATATCTTGATTCTCATGGTGTCTTAAAAATAATGACAAGGTTTTTGTAGAAGGCAGAGCCACTTTCCCACTCACTTAGCTAAAGGTAAAATGAATATGTAATATTTTTGCATTGTTACCATAAAAATTTATACACAGTTAATATATTATTTATTTGTGTTACTTATATTTAAGAATAAATGATAATTAAATATAAATAGTGAATAATGTACATCCATTTTTTCCCTGAAGTAACAAATGCATGTCACAGGAACCACTTGAACAAGAGATATATTGTAGGTCGACAAGGACAATTTCATCGTTGTTGGAAGCAATATAAAGCAATGAGTATGAACAAGAAATTTGTTTTTTAGCTATGTGGCTAGGTAACAATATTTAGGCCAAAAGTAGAAATATATATAAAAAGAGGGTGGATTCATTTAATTTTAAAATAAGTTTAAAAAAACTTACTACACATCTTAGATATTGATTATATGAAAATCTAATGGTTCATATCTATTGACTAATTCAAATTACGTGAATTATTAATTAAATCTTTATAAAATGAAGACTAGGATGTGAAATAGATTTTATTGACTTACTCATTAGGTAAGTTCCCATATAACCAAGTTAAAACGTTTTCCATTGCATAAAACATAACTTACAAAATGAATGAAAAGACAATGAAAGTTAGCTTATAACCAATGAATAAAATATAATGAAAAGTTGTAATGAATGTCAAAATATAATGTATACATAAAACTTGATGAAGAAATTCACGTAAAGCATTTGGAGGAAAAGATGGAAAAAAACTTCACAAAAACTTTCTCCTTGTATATATAAAGATAAGTAGCATTCATGCTAGGAGGTGATTCAATGACACCTTTTTAGGGTAAACATAAAAAAAATGTTAATGTATGATGTGTGCATTGCATGTGATCATTTCTAATATGGGTCCAAACATTTTTTATCCATTGCCATTAACTTATTTTGTTTTAATATGGTGTTTGCCTTGGAATAACAACTTTGTTATATTTCATAATATTATTACTTTAGTGGTTAACTTATAGAGATAGTAGCTTAAGGCCATGAGTTGTTAAAACTATATAAATATAAAGTAATATTTTGTTCAAATTTTAATATTAAAATTATAAATTATTAAAGAAATCACAAATAAGCCACCTATTAATTTAAAAGGAGAAGGGGCCTAATAATGTGGCCACAATGAATTGTTTGAAGAGAAAAATATATATACATCGATAGTGTAATTTCACACTGTTATTGTATCATCCATCATTCTTTTTAATTATCGTTGACTTTTCAAAAAAATAGTCTAAATGAAAGTCGATGATTGTGTATAAATTTTTACATTGTCAGTGCATAAATATTATACTATTGTTTAAAACATATATCATGTTAGCTAGTTAACCCTTAGAAATGTTGTTATTATTCTTAAACCACATATTAAAAGGCTTAATTATAAAAAAAATTACTTTCAGATCAAGATTTTGAAAAGTTTGGCAAAAAACAAACATAGCAATTATTCCATCTAACATTAAGAAAAGAAAAAGGAGAAAGAGTGTGGAAAAATTAGCTAGGCTGACAAAAGGGTCCAGCTGTTATCCTTTGTCTTTGTTGATATCATTCAACAATATTTATCTTCAGTCTCTTTCATTCCCCTAACAACCATTTTCAACCACCTTTGTCCAATAATATATGTATCTAAATTCTAATATTTTTTAAGTTGAAATATCTATACATTCTTACTTTCGTGGAAATATTTATACATAATTGATATATTATTCGTCATTAACTTGTATTACTTTTTGAAATGTCAATAATTATTAAAAATGAATGGTGTATGATAGATTGACATTGTATAAAACTGTTATACTATTAATGCTTATATTTTTTTTATAATTTTTATATTGTCAATACATTATTTATTACTTTTTATTTCTCTTAAGTTCTAACCATAAAAAATATGATATTTACACGAAAAACATTGTCGATACATATATTTTATAATATATGCATAAACTATTGGAAGATCTTAACTTATGAGCTATAATATTATTCCATTGGCTAAGTGAGCGAAAGAAGCATATAACTAAATTTGACATTACATTTTGACCCAAAACCTTAAGGTATTAGGTATATGAGTTCATTCACTTATATGACATTTATCTAATCCACTTTTACACAATGTATATCACTTCTTCATTCACACTTAGAATATCCAACATCTCCCCCTCAAATGTGAGTTACTTCCTTTTGAATATTGGAAATACTATAGTTCAACTCTCTATCTACTTGCATTATTGTTGGCTTATCCTTTCATCAATGAAACACACATCTTTGACCTCTCGCTAGAAATATTGTCGACATCAGGATCACATTAAATCTATCGATCACTTGTTGCTTTAATACTCTGCTTTAACACTAGAAATGGCAAAATGGACATTGTCCACGGGCGCGCCCGCATTTTTGTGTGGGTAATGCATACAAAATTTGTCTATTTTCCTGCAAAGTTCGCGGACATTTCTATTGGGCATCGGGCGGCCCATAAACATAATTTAAGGAAAAAGTAAGAAAAATTTAAATAAAGTATGATGTAATGTAATTTTTAATCCCTAAAAAATTGTAATCTAACGTGATTGGTTAAACTTAATATAAATTATCAAAAAATTTGTTAATTTTTTATCTTCAACTACTTTATTTAATTTAATATCTTTTATTTATGAATTTTTATTTTTATTTTAAATGCCCACGGGTCGCCTGCAAGCCCGTTAGCCCATTTTAAAACGGGCAGAGCATTGAGTTTTGTCCGTTAAACCAAAATGGGCATACCCGCACCCGCTTAAATTTTTGCAGAAACGGACTGGGTGGCCCGTTTTGCCATCTCTATTTGACACCACTTATTGAGAGATTTTCATGTATGAGTTATAACATTCTTCCATGACTTAAGTGAAAGAAGTATATAAGTGATTTTGATACCACATCTTGATAAAAAACCTTAAGGCATTATGTTGTTAGATTCAACTACTAATATGTTGTTTAACTCATCAACTTTTATACCATATGAAACTTCTTCATTCACACTTAGAGTACTCAAGATAAATTCAACAATAATGAAACAACTTCAAAACAAATACACACATGCCATAGTAGTAATAATACTAACTCTATTTTCCTCTATTTCTCCCACCATGCAAAATTCACCCACCACTATACCACCTCCTCCGCCGCTCCTCTTCCCGCCGCACTTCACCGACCAAATCCCCATATTTCCTATATCGTCACCACCGTCACCCTTCGCAGCTTCTCCAAGCTCCATCTTTCAAATCACAGTCCACCCTGCGCCGCCACAACCGCCGCCGCCCTCACCCTTCGCCGTATTTCACACTTCTGTCGATTTGTCTCCTATCCAATTCCTCCTCGCCATTATCGCTATCATCACCATCCCTGCCTTAATCTACACCTTCATCTTCGCCTTCTGGTGCCCGTCTTCCCGCCGCCGGCGACAAACCTCCGGCGAATTATCCGTCCCGTCCGAGCTCTCTCACCACGATGTTGAAAACTCCGGCGAGGTCACCGATGTGAAGTACCAGAAGGAAGCACATGTGAAGGAAATCGGTGGAGAATGTCCGGTGTGCTTGTCGGTGTTCGCCGACGGGGAAGAGATCCGGCAGCTAAGCGTGTGCAAGCATTCTTTTCACGCTTCTTGCATTGATATGTGGCTCAGTAACCACTCCAATTGTCCGATTTGCCGCGCCAACATCGCCGCCGTTACAAAGCTTTCGGGTTCGAATTCATCGGCGGCTCCAACCAGAGACGGTGATCTGCAACATGGTGGTGATGCCTCTGCTTTGATTTGAATGTTGTTTTTATTTAGGTCCCAATCATAGTTACATTACATGATATGTAAGGAGTATACACAATAAACTCAATATACAATAGATAAATCAGAGAATTATATAACTATTTTTCATATACTTCACATAGTTAAGTGGTTAAACATTTTAAAAGATATTAATTACGTACCTAAAGAGTGATGATACTTTTAGTAATATAAAAAATAGTTAAATGGCTAAGCCACTTCAAACTTAGTAATGTCATTTTCTTTTTTACTTTTTTGAAGATTTTCCTCTATAAATTGTCCAATTTTATTTTGATTTAGCTTACACTTATTATCATTTCAAAGATTATACTAGTTTCTTTCAAGGGAAATTTAATGTAATTGTAATGTGTGCATATAAATCTGTGTATCAATGTTAAAAGTGTAGAAGTTTGATGTGTAGTTTTGCTAAAAAAATTTGGTCTGAGAATATTTTATTCTTTAAAGACATTGTTCCTTATATGTAGTTTTTGAAAAGGGTTTGTTGCTTGAGCTAGAACTGGTGTGAATGGGAATTAGAATAGTGAGGAAATGGGATAGGACTACTACTTGAATTTTTTTAGGATGTATATATGAAGTTAGGAATACCATAATGCATGTGTGGCTCAAACCCAGGATCCTCCGTCCCAAAAAATTTCTGTCCCCATATCTCAAGCCAATAATATCCCACTAAATCATATGTTTTACTATGATAATAAGTTTATCATATTATTTATATAATGATTATTTTTACATATTTATTATTACAAATTATATAAATATATAATTAAAATTGGATACCCACAAATCCTACTACCCATTCGAGTACATACAAATATTGTAGGTTTGGGAACAAGAAAATATTACTCGCACTCGTACATATCTGTTGCCATCCTAAAAGAAACATTTAATAGCGTATTAGTCTTTTATTTAATAAAAATTACATACATATAGAATGACTATACTATGAGGTTTATTATTGTAAACTTTCACAACCATGACATATATATCATGTAACATTACACATTTACCTATTTCAAATTTGAGCAAACAGATTCACACAATAAATAGATAAGTTATATATTTTCAAGAAATAAACAAAATTTGTCAGATTGAGTATATTTTATTATAAATTATTGTATTGAAAATTTATATCATCTAATTATTATACATTTAATCCTAAACGATAGAATTCGGGTTGATATGACATCATCAATGAACACGCTAGTCACAATAATCATATAATAAGATCAAATTAAATACCACAACCATATAATTTATATTTTTAGTCTTTTTTTAACAGTAATCTGCATGAAAAAAAAAATGAATTAGTCAAGAAAAATGGACTTAGATTGGGACCCCACAACAAGTGTTATATGTTGGATAATATCTCCATCCAAAATTCATAGATTGAACGCGGAAGTCCTTATGATCATGACTTTGTTCCCATAACCTAATATTTATGCTCATACATAAACCCAAATGGAACAACCATGGTCCAGACCGAAGAAACCCCAAATGAGTTCATGGTGAAGATGAAGAACATACATTGTTGAGCCATTTCCGGAGTCTCGAAGGTATGAGGGTGTGATGATCTTCTAGATGATAGAGCGCCGAATGATTTTCCTTAGTTTCTCTCTAGAGGGGAATGAGAGAATTGTCTTAGTTCTTGAGAGTGTGCCTTATGGTGTCATTGTGCCTTATGTTAGGAGTATGTCTTATGTATCGCCTTATGGATGAGTTGATAGTGTTATATCCTTGTGGATAACACTATCCTCATCCTACCTTATTCTCCTCAACCACCTACACCTGAAAACCTATTGCTCTACAAATGGGGACCATAACCCGTAAAAGTAACCCGTAGTGATTACTACTTTAGTTGCAATAATTATGATTCAGTCCCTTCATCAAATCAGAAATTGCCTGAAGGTATCTACACTTATATTATTTCATGGCATATATGCCCTTAACCACCAAATTAATTATTGAAGATCATTTTATATATTTTGGCTAATTACATAATGATCATAACACAATCATAGAATTATATTTGTGACCCATAAATTGTCAGAAATTCTAACATTATATATTTGATCTAGTATAAACTCCACAACAACAAAAGGACAATGACTCTACACATATCTTGATTCTCATGGTGTCTTAAAAATAATGACAAGGTTTTTGTAGAAGGCAGAGCCACTTTCCCACTCACTTAGCTAAAGGTAAAATGAATATGTAATATTTTTGCATTGTTACCATAAAAATTTATACACAGTTAATATATTATTTATTTGTGTTACTTATATTTAAGAATAAATGATAATTAAATATAAATAGTGAATAATGTACATCCATTTTTTCCCTGAAGTAACAAATGCATGTCACAGGAACCACTTGAACAAGAGATATATTGTAGGTCGACAAGGACAATTTCATCGTTGTTGGAAGCAATATAAAGCAATGAGTATGAACAAGAAATTTGTTTTTTAGCTATGTGGCTAGGTAACAATATTTAGGCCAAAAGTAGAAATATATATAAAAAGAGGGTGGATTCATTTAATTTTAAAATAAGTTTAAAAAAACTTACTACACATCTTAGATATTGATTATATGAAAATCTAATGGTTCATATCTATTGACTAATTCAAATTACGTGAATTATTAATTAAATCTTTATAAAATGAAGACTAGGATGTGAAATAGATTTTATTGACTTACTCATTAGGTAAGTTCCCATATAACCAAGTTAAAACGTTTTCCATTGCATAAAACATAACTTACAAAATGAATGAAAAGACAATGAAAGTTAGCTTATAACCAATGAATAAAATATAATGAAAAGTTGTAATGAATGTCAAAATATAATGTATACATAAAACTTGATGAAGAAATTCACGTAAAGCATTTGGAGGAAAAGATGGAAAAAAACTTCACAAAAACTTTCTCCTTGTATATATAAAGATAAGTAGCATTCATGCTAGGAGGTGATTCAATGACACCTTTTTAGGGTAAACATAAAAAAAATGTTAATGTATGATGTGTGCATTGCATGTGATCATTTCTAATATGGGTCCAAACATTTTTTATCCATTGCCATTAACTTATTTTGTTTTAATATGGTGTTTGCCTTGGAATAACAACTTTGTTATATTTCATAATATTATTACTTTAGTGGTTAACTTATAGAGATAGTAGCTTAAGGCCATGAGTTGTTAAAACTATATAAATATAAAGTAATATTTTGTTCAAATTTTAATATTAAAATTATAAATTATTAAAGAAATCACAAATAAGCCACCTATTAATTTAAAAGGAGAAGGGGCCTAATAATGTGGCCACAATGAATTGTTTGAAGAGAAAAATATATATACATCGATAGTGTAATTTCACACTGTTATTGTATCATCCATCATTCTTTTTAATTATCGTTGACTTTTCAAAAAAATAGTCTAAATGAAAGTCGATGATTGTGTATAAATTTTTACATTGTCAGTGCATAAATATTATACTATTGTTTAAAACATATATCATGTTAGCTAGTTAACCCTTAGAAATGTTGTTATTATTCTTAAACCACATATTAAAAGGCTTAATTATAAAAAAAATTACTTTCAGATCAAGATTTTGAAAAGTTTGGCAAAAAACAAACATAGCAATTATTCCATCTAACATTAAGAAAAGAAAAAGGAGAAAGAGTGTGGAAAAATTAGCTAGGCTGACAAAAGGGTCCAGCTGTTATCCTTTGTCTTTGTTGATATCATTCAACAATATTTATCTTCAGTCTCTTTCATTCCCCTAACAACCATTTTCAACCACCTTTGTCCAATAATATATGTATCTAAATTCTAATATTTTTTAAGTTGAAATATCTATACATTCTTACTTTCGTGGAAATATTTATACATAATTGATATATTATTCGTCATTAACTTGTATTACTTTTTGAAATGTCAATAATTATTAAAAATGAATGGTGTATGATAGATTGACATTGTATAAAACTGTTATACTATTAATGCTTATATTTTTTTTATAATTTTTATATTGTCAATACATTATTTATTACTTTTTATTTCTCTTAAGTTCTAACCATAAAAAATATGATATTTACACGAAAAACATTGTCGATACATATATTTTATAATATATGCATAAACTATTGGAAGATCTTAACTTATGAGCTATAATATTATTCCATTGGCTAAGTGAGCGAAAGAAGCATATAACTAAATTTGACATTACATTTTGACCCAAAACCTTAAGGTATTAGGTATATGAGTTCATTCACTTATATGACATTTATCTAATCCACTTTTACACAATGTATATCACTTCTTCATTCACACTTAGAATATCCAACATCTCCCCCTCAAATGTGAGTTACTTCCTTTTGAATATTGGAAATACTATAGTTCAACTCTCTATCTACTTGCATTATTGTTGGCTTATCCTTTCATCAATGAAACACACATCTTTGACCTCTCGCTAGAAATATTGTCGACATCAGGATCACATTAAATCTATCGATCACTTGTTGCTTTAATACTCTGCTTTAACACTAGAAATGGCAAAATGGACATTGTCCACGGGCGCGCCCGCATTTTTGTGTGGGTAATGCATACAAAATTTGTCTATTTTCCTGCAAAGTTCGCGGACATTTCTATTGGGCATCGGGCGGCCCATAAACATAATTTAAGGAAAAAGTAAGAAAAATTTAAATAAAGTATGATGTAATGTAATTTTTAATCCCTAAAAAATTGTAATCTAACGTGATTGGTTAAACTTAATATAAATTATCAAAAAATTTGTTAATTTTTTATCTTCAACTACTTTATTTAATTTAATATCTTTTATTTATGAATTTTTATTTTTATTTTAAATGCCCACGGGTCGCCTGCAAGCCCGTTAGCCCATTTTAAAACGGGCAGAGCATTGAGTTTTGTCCGTTAAACCAAAATGGGCATACCCGCACCCGCTTAAATTTTTGCAGAAACGGACTGGGTGGCCCGTTTTGCCATCTCTATTTGACACCACTTATTGAGAGATTTTCATGTATGAGTTATAACATTCTTCCATGACTTAAGTGAAAGAAGTATATAAGTGATTTTGATACCACATCTTGATAAAAAACCTTAAGGCATTATGTTGTTAGATTCAACTACTAATATGTTGTTTAACTCATCAACTTTTATACCATATGAAACTTCTTCATTCACACTTAGAGTACTCAAGATAAATTCAACAATAATGAAACAACTTCAAAACAAATACACACATGCCATAGTAGTAATAATACTAACTCTATTTTCCTCTATTTCTCCCACCATGCAAAATTCACCCACCACTATACCACCTCCTCCGCCGCTCCTCTTCCCGCCGCACTTCACCGACCAAATCCCCATATTTCCTATATCGTCACCACCGTCACCCTTCGCAGCTTCTCCAAGCTCCATCTTTCAAATCACAGTCCACCCTGCGCCGCCACAACCGCCGCCGCCCTCACCCTTCGCCGTATTTCACACTTCTGTCGATTTGTCTCCTATCCAATTCCTCCTCGCCATTATCGCTATCATCACCATCCCTGCCTTAATCTACACCTTCATCTTCGCCTTCTGGTGCCCGTCTTCCCGCCGCCGGCGACAAACCTCCGGCGAATTATCCGTCCCGTCCGAGCTCTCTCACCACGATGTTGAAAACTCCGGCGAGGTCACCGATGTGAAGTACCAGAAGGAAGCACATGTGAAGGAAATCGGTGGAGAATGTCCGGTGTGCTTGTCGGTGTTCGCCGACGGGGAAGAGATCCGGCAGCTAAGCGTGTGCAAGCATTCTTTTCACGCTTCTTGCATTGATATGTGGCTCAGTAACCACTCCAATTGTCCGATTTGCCGCGCCAACATCGCCGCCGTTACAAAGCTTTCGGGTTCGAATTCATCGGCGGCTCCAACCAGAGACGGTGATCTGCAACATGGTGGTGATGCCTCTGCTTTGATTTGAATGTTGTTTTTATTTAGGTCCCAATCATAGTTACATTACATGATATGTAAGGAGTATACACAATAAACTCAATATACAATAGATAAATCAGAGAATTATATAACTATTTTTCATATACTTCACATAGTTAAGTGGTTAAACATTTTAAAAGATATTAATTACGTACCTAAAGAGTGATGATACTTTTAGTAATATAAAAAATAGTTAAATGGCTAAGCCACTTCAAACTTAGTAATGTCATTTTCTTTTTTACTTTTTTGAAGATTTTCCTCTATAAATTGTCCAATTTTATTTTGATTTAGCTTACACTTATTATCATTTCAAAGATTATACTAGTTTCTTTCAAGGGAAATTTAATGTAATTGTAATGTGTGCATATAAATCTGTGTATCAATGTTAAAAGTGTAGAAGTTTGATGTGTAGTTTTGCTAAAAAAATTTGGTCTGAGAATATTTTATTCTTTAAAGACATTGTTCCTTATATGTAGTTTTTGAAAAGGGTTTGTTGCTTGAGCTAGAACTGGTGTGAATGGGAATTAGAATAGTGAGGAAATGGGATAGGACTACTACTTGAATTTTTTTAGGATGTATATATGAAGTTAGGAATACCATAATGCATGTGTGGCTCAAACCCAGGATCCTCCGTCCCAAAAAATTTCTGTCCCCATATCTCAAGCCAATAATATCCCACTAAATCATATAAAAATGTTATTTTATATTTTTCTTAATTTTCTTTTTAAGTATGTGTCAAATTTTCATTGGATTGGAACACAATGAGACAAAAAAATGGGAGAGCTGATCCCATTTGTGTGGCTCCTCCACCATTCCAATTTGTTCATGTCTTGAGTATAAATTTGGATCTCATTTTGTAAATTGTTGTCGAATTTTGTAAAAAATAAAATTAAAAAGGAAATGAGTGATTGGGAAAGTAAAAGACTAAGAATGTTGAACATAATTTGGAAGAGTAAAGTATTATTGATTTATTTAACGTGTGAGAGAGATGAGACCACACAAGTCCCAATGGAAACATGTGCACCAAGAGACAACCCATGCCTCCAGGTTCCAGCTTGTGGTCCATGGCAACCTGTTATTGTTTCTTAGATCCAACCCATGTCCCACACCTCATCAATAATTATATCGAAAAAAAAAAAAATGTATATGCTAACGATGTAAATTATAATATTATTATTATATTTTCTACTATTCATATTTAATAATTATTAATTCTTCAATGAATAATGAATAATATAGTAATTATATATAAATTTTTACACTAACAATATATAAATATTATACTTTAATCACATGTTTAGAAATTGTGAGTTGAGTACTATAGATAAATTAAGAAGGTAAAACTCTTATATTAAAACTGGTTATTACATTCGTGAAAAACATGATAGGATAACTCTATTATATGTCAATTAGGAAAATTCAATAAAAATATCATAAATTTAGATATTATTAATCAACTTTTTTTTCTTCTTAATCATCCCTTAAACTTTAATTATTGATGAATTTAATATATGTATAAAGATCGATAATCTTAAATTAATAGCAATAAAAAATTCTAACTCCATTTTGTTTTAACCATTTTTAACCCTGGAATTATATCAATATTAATCATTTTCAACAAATTTAATTATCTCTTTCTTCTTATTACAGCGATTTCCTTGTTGACCTAATAGTAATCTGATAATATATTTATACTGAGACCAATTTCTCCAACTCATAAAGTTTAAGGTGTAATTATGAATAAAAAGTAGTTTATAATAATTACTAACAAAAAAACATAAAATATAAAAGGATTTTATCCACTTTTCTCATATCGTTTAATTTATATATATAATAAATCTATAAATACAATGTTATTATTTGCAATATATAACTCAATTATTGCAATCATATAGCAGTTTTGCACTATTACAAACAACTACAAAACTCAAGGTTTGAATCATTGATATGTTGTTTTAAATATATTATTACTGTACAATTTGACTAATTCTTGATATTTTCAAGTTTTGACCGAATTAATTGCATACCTAATAATCTAATATAAATGGCATTTCATATTAATAACTATGACTAAACTTTTAAAATATATCATTAAATCATGATTTAAAAAGTTTCTAACTAGTCTTTTCTTCTTCTTTCAATTTAATGTTAATAACAAAAGATAATACAAACAGTAAGGCCGAGCATAAGCTTGTAATTCATACAAAACTATAGAGTTGGGCCAAGTATAAGTTTCTAATATTGTCATAATAGAGGACAAGAAAAACATTGTACAACGATTCAGAACATTTTCTCTAATACGAGTTTGACTAAAAAACAGTATATTCCTATAAGAAACAAGCATTAATTTATCCAATAATTATAATATATATGTACTGTGTAATAATAATTTTATTTAATAATGAATATAATTAAAAATGAATAGTTAACAATGTAATTTTTTTAAATAATATTACAAGCCTAACAAATGTACTAGACTAGACTACTTGATTGTTATCTTATAAAATATAACTTATCTTCCCCATCAAGGGGTGAGCAGGATCCGATCCTACCTGCTCACCCTGTACGGCCCGATCATGATCGGGTCCGAATAGGGTCGGGTCTAGGGCCGAGTTTGGGTTTCAAAAATAGACCCAGACAACATTTAGGGTCGGGTAGGGACCAAACATGACCCGGCCTGTTTCGTCCCAGGGTCACTCGCTCATCATGTTTGTATGTGTTTCTATTCAAATATGTATAGAGTAATGATATTCTTTTAGTCAAAAGTATCATTTATTCTTTAGTTTTTCCATTATATATACATGATTAATAATACATATATACATATATCATTTTATATATCAACCTACATATTCATAATAATAAATAATATTGAAAAGTCTTTATCTAAAATGAGTATGCATTATATTTAATCGGGTCTAGGGTTGGGTCGGGTTTAAAGACTGACCCAGTCACTATTTAGGGTCGGGTTAACTTCAGGTTTAGGTCCGAATTCAAAAAAGTGACCCGACCAATGTTTAAGGCCGAGTAAGGACAAGCCTTAACCCGTCCCAACCCGGCCTATACTCACCCCTATCCCCATCCATATGGAACTTATTTCTATGAATGTGATTTATAAGAAAAAGTCCAATTCATAATTGAATTTGGTAGGTCGTCAACACGGACCAACTCAGAATAATAAATATTAGCTTAGTGGGGGAAATAGTGAATCGCATGGAATAAGATCCACCCTCACCATTTATTTCTCTCCATTTTTATCATTTCGAGTTTACAATTGGTTAAACGCAATTCATCAATCACACCAACAAAATGGACCAACCCTAAATGTTAATTACTAAAACGGACAGAAAATTGAGAGAATAACATGAAGAGGGTCTATTCCCACGTCACAATGCCAAATAATCAAATATTATCGTATCTACCTGAAATATATTATTGTAATTAGTATAATATCTAGCATTAGAATGGAAGAAAGAACACCAACAAGATATTAGTCTAATTGTATAATGTCTTGTTATTTCTTTAAAAGGAGCAAAAAAATAATGATTCAATTTCTGAAAGCGACATTTGTTGGGAGTGGTAGTCATACCTACCAAAACAGTGAGGAATACCACTGGTTGGAAGTACAAAAAAGAATGGAAGAGAGAAACTAGTGTTATATATTGGGTTCAAGTTCTTTGTTATAACTTTTACCAATTACAAACATCACATGTGCCTTGGATTCATTGATGTGTTTTAGCTTGTAATCTTTAGTCTCGAATGATATAAAGATAATCATTCAACGCTTTTTGGGACGTGGCATAATTGGTCAAAAATTGTTTACAAAGTCTTTGTCTTCTTCTATTCTAATTATTCATAAGTCCTTTATTTAATTGTTTGTGACCAATATTGTGTAATAATCGCTTCAGAAACATCAACAATATGTATAAGAGCCAATTAATTAGTATATGACTTTTAACCCATGCACAAGATTCATATAGAGAAGTTTGGTGAAATTAATAACTTGGATTATGGCAAAGAAGGTTGGACAATGTCTATCGAAAGCACTACATGAGGATAAATCAGATGAGTCAAATGAGAAAGAAATATGGTGAGATGGTAGTGTGGACCACAACTATGTTAGATCCAAAATCCAAAATTCCAAGTAGTGCGATGAGAACTAGTGTATCCTTATGGCATGTCTGCAACACCATGAAGAAGAATGTTAATTGTTAGTGATCCACAAAAGTACACATACACTGATTGGCATTAATGTTGGGCACAACACGAGCATTGATTTGGATACAAGGTGTAATACCGATATTGGTAGATATGTAGGGTACGATATATGCACCGGCTTGGATGCAAGAGATGTGTCATGAGCATTGATTTGCATTAACGCAAAGTGCATTGTGAGCATACTCTTTAAAGTGGAGTATAATATAGTTCTCTAATAATATATTAGTAGTTGCTTAACACACTCGCAGAAATGTAGGTATAATAAATCGAAGCACCCTATGATTATACAAAATTTTAAAAATGGTATGGTATATTCTTTAACATAGGGATAATGTCACAATAACTTGGTAGATCAGCTTCCAACTTCAAAATTTTAGTTGATGTTGGCATTTGCCTTTCACCAGAAAAGCAAACTTTCAGTTAAATCTTCATTCATTACTAGAAACCACACACCTTAATTAATTAATAAAAAAAAACCTTGATTTCCCCAAAACTGCATGCAACACAAACCCAGTTACTCGTGAAAAGAAATCAAGTACATATATTTAACTACGTTATAATGTTCTATCATACCTAACAATATTTAAAAAAATGGCTCCTAATCTCTCAATCAAGGACATATATTTGGAATGTGATGGTGGTTGGGAATTTAGAGTGTTGTTAAGGTTGGTTCACAAATAAGTCATGTGTTGTCCTTTCGGCTGTTGATCATGCTGCAAAACCCATTTAACCTAGATGAGAAATGAACCACCAATACTAACATAACCACGAGTAATCATGCTATCCTTAGACAAATGAGTCTAAGACTATCTTATTTCATGTTCCGAACAAATTAATTTTAATAAGTAATATAAAAATATTACATTTTATTTTAAAAAAAATTCAATTTATTTATATGTAAATATCTGATTAGTCAAAGATATAAAATGAGATATCCTTATGAACAAATGATCTCTAGAACAAAAGTCTTCTTTGTGAATTTCTCAATCCCACTTCCTATACCAACAATAGAAAATAGCCATATCATTCAAAATTGCCACATAACCACTTAACCTCATAAGATGGAAAGATAACAATGTCATTCTCGGATGGGGATCAGCTGTCCCCAACCATATCTCCAATCACGTCCATGATGAAAACTCCGGCGAGGTCACCGATGTGAAGTACCAGAAGGAAGCACATGTGAAGGAAATCGGTGGAGAATGTCCGGTGTGCTTGTCGGTGTTCGCCGACGGGGAAGAGATCCGGCAGCTAAGCGTGTGCAAGCATTCTTTTCACGCTTCTTGCATTGATATGTGGCTCAGTAACCACTCCAATTGTCCGATTTGCCGCGCCAACATCGCCGCCGTTACAAAGCTTTCGGGTTCGAATTCATCGGCGGCTCCAACCAGAGACGGTGATCTGCAACATGGTGGTGATGCCTCTGCTTTGATTTGAATGTTGTTTTTATTTAGGTCCCAATCATAGTTACATTACATGATATGTAAGGAGTATACACAATAAACTCAATATACAATAGATAAATCAGAGAATTATATAACTATTTTTCATATACTTCACATAGTTAAGTGGTTAAACATTTTAAAAGATATTAATTACGTACCTAAAGAGTGATGATACTTTTAGTAATATAAAAAATAGTTAAATGGCTAAGCCACTTCAAACTTAGTAATGTCATTTTCTTTTTTACTTTTTTGAAGATTTTCCTCTATAAATTGTCCAATTTTATTTTGATTTAGCTTACACTTATTATCATTTCAAAGATTATACTAGTTTCTTTCAAGGGAAATTTAATGTAATTGTAATGTGTGCATATAAATCTGTGTATCAATGTTAAAAGTGTAGAAGTTTGATGTGTAGTTTTGCTAAAAAAATTTGGTCTGAGAATATTTTATTCTTTAAAGACATTGTTCCTTATATGTAGTTTTTGAAAAGGGTTTGTTGCTTGAGCTAGAACTGGTGTGAATGGGAATTAGAATAGTGAGGAAATGGGATAGGACTACTACTTGAATTTTTTTAGGATGTATATATGAAGTTAGGAATACCATAATGCATGTGTGGCTCAAACCCAGGATCCTCCGTCCCAAAAAATTTCTGTCCCCATATCTCAAGCCAATAATATCCCACTAAATCATATAAAAATGTTATTTTATATTTTTCTTAATTTTCTTTTTAAGTATGTGTCAAATTTTCATTGGATTGGAACACAATGAGACAAAAAAATGGGAGAGCTGATCCCATTTGTGTGGCTCCTCCACCATTCCAATTTGTTCATGTCTTGAGTATAAATTTGGATCTCATTTTGTAAATTGTTGTCGAATTTTGTAAAAAATAAAATTAAAAAGGAAATGAGTGATTGGGAAAGTAAAAGACTAAGAATGTTGAACATAATTTGGAAGAGTAAAGTATTATTGATTTATTTAACGTGTGAGAGAGATGAGACCACACAAGTCCCAATGGAAACATGTGCACCAAGAGACAACCCATGCCTCCAGGTTCCAGCTTGTGGTCCATGGCAACCTGTTATTGTTTCTTAGATCCAACCCATGTCCCACACCTCATCAATAATTATATCGAAAAAAAAAAAAATGTATATGCTAACGATGTAAATTATAATATTATTATTATATTTTCTACTATTCATATTTAATAATTATTAATTCTTCAATGAATAATGAATAATATAGTAATTATATATAAATTTTTACACTAACAATATATAAATATTATACTTTAATCACATGTTTAGAAATTGTGAGTTGAGTACTATAGATAAATTAAGAAGGTAAAACTCTTATATTAAAACTGGTTATTACATTCGTGAAAAACATGATAGGATAACTCTATTATATGTCAATTAGGAAAATTCAATAAAAATATCATAAATTTAGATATTATTAATCAACTTTTTTTTCTTCTTAATCATCCCTTAAACTTTAATTATTGATGAATTTAATATATGTATAAAGATCGATAATCTTAAATTAATAGCAATAAAAAATTCTAACTCCATTTTGTTTTAACCATTTTTAACCCTGGAATTATATCAATATTAATCATTTTCAACAAATTTAATTATCTCTTTCTTCTTATTACAGCGATTTCCTTGTTGACCTAATAGTAATCTGATAATATATTTATACTGAGACCAATTTCTCCAACTCATAAAGTTTAAGGTGTAATTATGAATAAAAAGTAGTTTATAATAATTACTAACAAAAAAACATAAAATATAAAAGGATTTTATCCACTTTTCTCATATCGTTTAATTTATATATATAATAAATCTATAAATACAATGTTATTATTTGCAATATATAACTCAATTATTGCAATCATATAGCAGTTTTGCACTATTACAAACAACTACAAAACTCAAGGTTTGAATCATTGATATGTTGTTTTAAATATATTATTACTGTACAATTTGACTAATTCTTGATATTTTCAAGTTTTGACCGAATTAATTGCATACCTAATAATCTAATATAAATGGCATTTCATATTAATAACTATGACTAAACTTTTAAAATATATCATTAAATCATGATTTAAAAAGTTTCTAACTAGTCTTTTCTTCTTCTTTCAATTTAATGTTAATAACAAAAGATAATACAAACAGTAAGGCCGAGCATAAGCTTGTAATTCATACAAAACTATAGAGTTGGGCCAAGTATAAGTTTCTAATATTGTCATAATAGAGGACAAGAAAAACATTGTACAACGATTCAGAACATTTTCTCTAATACGAGTTTGACTAAAAAACAGTATATTCCTATAAGAAACAAGCATTAATTTATCCAATAATTATAATATATATGTACTGTGTAATAATAATTTTATTTAATAATGAATATAATTAAAAATGAATAGTTAACAATGTAATTTTTTTAAATAATATTACAAGCCTAACAAATGTACTAGACTAGACTACTTGATTGTTATCTTATAAAATATAACTTATCTTCCCCATCAAGGGGTGAGCAGGATCCGATCCTACCTGCTCACCCTGTACGGCCCGATCATGATCGGGTCCGAATAGGGTCGGGTCTAGGGCCGAGTTTGGGTTTCAAAAATAGACCCAGACAACATTTAGGGTCGGGTAGGGACCAAACATGACCCGGCCTGTTTCGTCCCAGGGTCACTCGCTCATCATGTTTGTATGTGTTTCTATTCAAATATGTATAGAGTAATGATATTCTTTTAGTCAAAAGTATCATTTATTCTTTAGTTTTTCCATTATATATACATGATTAATAATACATATATACATATATCATTTTATATATCAACCTACATATTCATAATAATAAATAATATTGAAAAGTCTTTATCTAAAATGAGTATGCATTATATTTAATCGGGTCTAGGGTTGGGTCGGGTTTAAAGACTGACCCAGTCACTATTTAGGGTCGGGTTAACTTCAGGTTTAGGTCCGAATTCAAAAAAGTGACCCGACCAATGTTTAAGGCCGAGTAAGGACAAGCCTTAACCCGTCCCAACCCGGCCTATACTCACCCCTATCCCCATCCATATGGAACTTATTTCTATGAATGTGATTTATAAGAAAAAGTCCAATTCATAATTGAATTTGGTAGGTCGTCAACACGGACCAACTCAGAATAATAAATATTAGCTTAGTGGGGGAAATAGTGAATCGCATGGAATAAGATCCACCCTCACCATTTATTTCTCTCCATTTTTATCATTTCGAGTTTACAATTGGTTAAACGCAATTCATCAATCACACCAACAAAATGGACCAACCCTAAATGTTAATTACTAAAACGGACAGAAAATTGAGAGAATAACATGAAGAGGGTCTATTCCCACGTCACAATGCCAAATAATCAAATATTATCGTATCTACCTGAAATATATTATTGTAATTAGTATAATATCTAGCATTAGAATGGAAGAAAGAACACCAACAAGATATTAGTCTAATTGTATAATGTCTTGTTATTTCTTTAAAAGGAGCAAAAAAATAATGATTCAATTTCTGAAAGCGACATTTGTTGGGAGTGGTAGTCATACCTACCAAAACAGTGAGGAATACCACTGGTTGGAAGTACAAAAAAGAATGGAAGAGAGAAACTAGTGTTATATATTGGGTTCAAGTTCTTTGTTATAACTTTTACCAATTACAAACATCACATGTGCCTTGGATTCATTGATGTGTTTTAGCTTGTAATCTTTAGTCTCGAATGATATAAAGATAATCATTCAACGCTTTTTGGGACGTGGCATAATTGGTCAAAAATTGTTTACAAAGTCTTTGTCTTCTTCTATTCTAATTATTCATAAGTCCTTTATTTAATTGTTTGTGACCAATATTGTGTAATAATCGCTTCAGAAACATCAACAATATGTATAAGAGCCAATTAATTAGTATATGACTTTTAACCCATGCACAAGATTCATATAGAGAAGTTTGGTGAAATTAATAACTTGGATTATGGCAAAGAAGGTTGGACAATGTCTATCGAAAGCACTACATGAGGATAAATCAGATGAGTCAAATGAGAAAGAAATATGGTGAGATGGTAGTGTGGACCACAACTATGTTAGATCCAAAATCCAAAATTCCAAGTAGTGCGATGAGAACTAGTGTATCCTTATGGCATGTCTGCAACACCATGAAGAAGAATGTTAATTGTTAGTGATCCACAAAAGTACACATACACTGATTGGCATTAATGTTGGGCACAACACGAGCATTGATTTGGATACAAGGTGTAATACCGATATTGGTAGATATGTAGGGTACGATATATGCACCGGCTTGGATGCAAGAGATGTGTCATGAGCATTGATTTGCATTAACGCAAAGTGCATTGTGAGCATACTCTTTAAAGTGGAGTATAATATAGTTCTCTAATAATATATTAGTAGTTGCTTAACACACTCGCAGAAATGTAGGTATAATAAATCGAAGCACCCTATGATTATACAAAATTTTAAAAATGGTATGGTATATTCTTTAACATAGGGATAATGTCACAATAACTTGGTAGATCAGCTTCCAACTTCAAAATTTTAGTTGATGTTGGCATTTGCCTTTCACCAGAAAAGCAAACTTTCAGTTAAATCTTCATTCATTACTAGAAACCACACACCTTAATTAATTAATAAAAAAAAACCTTGATTTCCCCAAAACTGCATGCAACACAAACCCAGTTACTCGTGAAAAGAAATCAAGTACATATATTTAACTACGTTATAATGTTCTATCATACCTAACAATATTTAAAAAAATGGCTCCTAATCTCTCAATCAAGGACATATATTTGGAATGTGATGGTGGTTGGGAATTTAGAGTGTTGTTAAGGTTGGTTCACAAATAAGTCATGTGTTGTCCTTTCGGCTGTTGATCATGCTGCAAAACCCATTTAACCTAGATGAGAAATGAACCACCAATACTAACATAACCACGAGTAATCATGCTATCCTTAGACAAATGAGTCTAAGACTATCTTATTTCATGTTCCGAACAAATTAATTTTAATAAGTAATATAAAAATATTACATTTTATTTTAAAAAAAATTCAATTTATTTATATGTAAATATCTGATTAGTCAAAGATATAAAATGAGATATCCTTATGAACAAATGATCTCTAGAACAAAAGTCTTCTTTGTGAATTTCTCAATCCCACTTCCTATACCAACAATAGAAAATAGCCATATCATTCAAAATTGCCACATAACCACTTAACCTCATAAGATGGAAAGATAACAATGTCATTCTCGGATGGGGATCAGCTGTCCCCAACCATATCTCCAATCACGTCCATGACCAATCACAATGAAACAAAACTGATAAAGTTATGAATATTTAATTTTTTTAACTGACGTGGCATAATATGATTGGTCTGTGACAGAGTTTGGGACATAGTTTGGGACAACAGATCCTTATCCGTTATTCTCATAGATTAGAATAACTTATCCTTGACCTCACCATCTTCCTTCTCTACTCCTTCACCTACTCCTACACCTAAATCCAAAGACGAGCATGACGATCTATTGTCTTCAAATATAATTTTATTTTGAGAACGCCGTCTTTTGTTCTTTGCTCTTCTCAAATGACATCCTCAACTACCGCCATCTATTGTTGTGTGCCCTTCTTAGTGATGTCATTATATTTGTCCCAAATGCATCAATTATCCTCAATATATAGGAACACATTTCTTTGATATCCCTTTTATGTTTGTTTTTAACATGTATTATGTATAACATATTTGTTGTCTTCCAATGTTTATGCCTCTAGGTTTGTAAATTGGGTTTCCGAGTAAAATTTTCAATTGAGTGAAATTGGGGTTTGCCCAAATGTAGAAGTCACAAAGACACTAATGTTCATACAGCCTCATAGTTTTGATTAAGAACAAAACTAAAGGCTATACTCAATGGAATATAAGATATTTGCATTAAATCCTGTGTTAGTGGTAGATATTTGGTAACTTAGTATTATAATTATAAAATGTGCTGAAAGTGATGCTACTAGGGATTTTAATAAAACTTCTTTTGTGATTAAGTAACTCTAGTTTCTATATTTATGTAAACAAATTAGTTTTAAATAACAACATTGGTATCAAGTTGGCACTTTTAGTATATCTAGTTAACAAATTAGTTAAAGGCTATAACTAAACATTACTTTTGTAAATTTAAGAAGTGGAGTATTATTGATGAATAATTTCAGGATATATGTTGCCTATACAATTTAATAATTCTATTTTGTATTGTCTGTTGTTATTTTCAATTTCACGAAATCATATGATTCTCTTGGAAGCATAGTTGCTCTTTATGAATTCAACAAGAGAGGCTAAGCTAAGAATTGAAATAGAAGGAATTCAACGAGAACTTCAATGTGATCCACTAAACGTAGATGTATTTATAGGGTCAACAAAAACAACTAGTATAAGAGTATGTGATCACAAGCTAAGTAGAAGAAGTTTTTCAAAGACAAAAATTCTAAGCAAAGAGAATACATGATAAGAGTTTGTGTATTGCATATCACAAGAGATTTTGGTTTACTTTGTTATTAAGTATTTAATTTGTTTATATGTTTTGAAAGTAATTTTATGATGTTCTTAACCCACAATCGAATGAATATGAATTTATTTGTATCTAACATTATATATAATCAAAATTATATATAAAATGTGTATTCAGTTGTAGTTTTTGAATCTTTAAAATTGCTTTTTAAAATTATAAAGACTATACATGTATATTTACGCTGAGACTAACATTTGTTATCAACATTTCAAAAAACAAAACTAACTTTCCACTTCATTAGCCACACGTACATACATACATATGACTAATTTGGTGCAGAGCAGTAAAACAATTTGTCGCCACCCTTTCATTGAACTGTTTTAAAATATGTTCTCTTTGTTATTTAATTTTTGGTGCTAGCAAAAAGTTAAAATAATATTCCATAAAATTATTTATTTTAAATTAAATTTTCCAATTTAATTATCAAATGATATAATTATTTAGTAAATATTAGAACATTCGTTAGTGTGTAACCACAATTAATTTACTAATCAAGGTTGATGTATAACAATACTCCTTAACGACCATATAACATGAAGTAATATATTTTACTTTCAAGAACCACTAGAAGATTAATTAAAATATTTCATTCAATCTTTATAGCTCTGAACTAACTTTAAAGTATGGTACAACTGTTAAACTTTAATAAGTTGTCATGAGAACTCAAAGAAACTCATTTTTTTTATTCATTGTAATACCTTGACCAAGGTCTTATTTTATTATAAAGCTCAAACACATTATCAAGAGTTGATGAATTCATTCTTGATTAATCATTAATCTTACAAGCATTTAATCATACCCAATATTCATTCAAATAACGTCATGGGACATTATGTGTTCGAAATCAAAGTATGATAAATAACATGTTAATTACTATGTTAATCTCAGGTCAAAGAAAACTATTTCATTTCTTCTTAAGAATTTCCTATTGATAATTTAAGATAATCTCAGTTGAGTCAGTTCAATGATCATATCCACATATGCATTATCTATATGTGCAATTTAATAAATAAGAACTACTAATATTTATCCAATAAATATTATCACATATATTGATATATCTGAGTCATTGATGTCCTATTCTAAACGATTCTATGATCAAGAAAAAATTAGACTAAAAATTATAAAAGACATGTTTCTCATTATCATAATTTATATTATAATAACAAGTCTCTAATTTTTAATTAAGAACCTTATCATATAATCTATTTCATTTAATAGCAAATATGATAAAATAAATGCAATCACTTTAATTGTATTTAATAACAAATTGGATCTTGGACATAAATATAGAAATAGACAAATATATTTCCAACAGTAAATAACATTTATCAATCATCTTTGTAGAAGAGACATTCCTGACAGCTGGAGGTGAGATTTAGATGTTTCTGGGACTTTTACGATTAAATCGCTTACTAGGCTCAATTGGAATTGGGTCATCCTATTAGGGATAATTTTCTTAACATGTGTTGGATAACTTGCACTTCGTCAAAGATTTATTGTTTTATTTGGAAAAGTGTTTAGGCGAAGATTGGCCACAAAGGAGGAATTCCAAGGAAGGGACATATTCATTGGAGAAGATTCAAACTTGCTTATTAAGGAATCAAATTGAGTCAATTTATCATCTTTTGTTGTCTTGTGTTTTTGGCACATTATTCTAGAAAGGGTTTTACTCTTGGCTTGAGATTCCTCTTCATTTACCTAATTCTATTTCTGATTTGTTGGTGTTATATGAGTTGTTTTATAAATAAATAAAAGTTAGGAAATGGTGGAGAATGTTATGGTGTTTCATTGTGATTGAGAATACTATGGCTAACCCGGAGATGGACATGGTATAAAAATGATAGGATATGCAATAAATAAATGAAAACCATATACATATTGAACTCACAATAGAATTTTTTTTGAAGAGAAAAGTTTATAAAACACCTAAACTTTATGTATTTTATAAGTAGTTATTATGAACTATTTTCTCCCTAATTATCCCTTAAACTTTAAATATTGGTAAATTTGGTCCCTGCATAAACTCTTGTATTTTTTTAATCTCGACTCTTAGATTATTATTATTTCATTTTATTTTTGTATATATAACAATATTATTGTATTAACCACTTTTAACTCTAAACCTTACTTATCATCTTCTTCTCAATTAATTATGTAGTTTGATGGTGGTTTCTTCTGGATATCAATGTTGTGTAACCTGCATTGTTACATTGATACTATTGTGAGTCTAATTGCACCAATTTTCTTGTTGACTATGAATAATTTAATAATATATTTATACATGGATCAATTTCATCAATTGATAAAGTTTGAGGACAATAAGAAAAAAATAGTTTATAATGACTACTTGCAAAAACATAAAGTTTTGAGGATTTTATGCATTTTCCTTTTTTTTAAATACTAAATTCTTGAAATATATATAAACAATATTTTTTTATGTTATATTTCATTTATTAAAAAAACATTTCCATCCACTCTATTTCCTACTCACCTTCTCATATTTCATATTACAATGAAGGATATGCAATAAACAAATTCAATTCAATTCCTCATTTAGTTTAATCACCCTTTTGTTTAAAAACATTTAATTCAAAGGAAACTCAATAATATTTATACAACGTTTACCACAGTTTCTCCTTAATTTGTCAATTTGTATTCATTTGTTTTACCTATACGGATCTAACATGTAAATTACACTCTAAAATGCCATAATGATATATATGAGACACAATTAAATGATTGAGGCTACAAATAAAAAATTCAACAATAATAATAATAATTCAAAGCCTCTAATCTTGTATTTCCTTTTCTTGAGTTTCGAATGTTATTTGCATTTCTTGTGATTGTGGGTAATGTTGATATAAACAGAGATCCTCTCTAATACTAAAAATTTTAGTATTGAATTAAGATGGTGACATATGACATACAATTATTTTTAACTATCCAAATTTTCAATTTATTTTTAAATTAAAAAAGTATAAAACTTGTATTTACCTTATAATCCAATACTAATAGTCGAATATTTAAGATGATTTAATCAATGTTTATGTGGCTAAGTCTACAATATTTCAAACCACAAGGGCACAAATATATTAAAAAAATGCCACATCACATGTAAACCTAATGAGAAAAATGGAATTTACATGCATCATGCACCATTCCTTCTTCTTGATCTCTCAAGAAACATAAAAATCTGCTAATTTTTGCCATGAAAAAGTTTCATGCAGGGCCTCCAAAAATATTAGGTTGTCTACTTATCCTTCTAGGCAACCCAAAATTCTGATAACACTTTATTTCACCTCCAAAACTAGCTGTGACAATTATCATTCCCCATGCAGAAGTTTGAGTTGTTGAAGTTCCATAACTACTATCAAATGATGGTGTATTTGCAGCTGATATAGAAGGTGAATCACCATATCTTATTGATGCTGAACCTGATGCAAATGAGTCACCTAACCCAGAATTTGTTCTAGTTATTGCTTCAAGATCTTCCTCTATTATAGATAAGTCACTTGATGAGGCTTGGTGATTACTTTTCTTTGGAAGAGGTGGTAAGTTTCTCTTACTATTTGAAAAAGAATCACCATTTCCTGTTTCATTGTTTGAAATAGCTGCATTGTCTTCTTCTATTGGTGATGCTAGTTCACTTTCTATGGAATGGTTTTTACCTTTCTTTGGAAGAGGTGGTAACATTCTTTTACTATTTGCAACATTGGTTATATCACTTTCTGAAGGGTTTTTTGAGTGCCTTTTGGATTGGTTCATTGGAATTTGTGGAGGGTCACCCCTAATGGTACAAGGCCAAGGTATTGCTGTTGAAACATCTTTGCATTGGAAGTGTTCATGAGATTGAGTAGTAATTACACTTTTGCCTTTTCCAGGTTCTCCATGTTTCCATACATATACTTGAGAATCTTCACTTGCACTTATGATGTATCTTCCATCTTGACTAAATGTAGCTGCAATTTGACTATCTGTATTTTTAAAACCTGCTTATACCAAAATTTTGATTACATTATTACTTTATTTGGTAATCAGAGTAAATAGTCTCTCGTATTTTCGATCTTACCAGTTTGATCCCTTCAACTCTTCAAAAATCTAAAATGGTATCAAAATATTTTAAATGTTGGTCAAATTAGTCTTTTTTAACATGTTTTACAATACCTCATCCAGACTAATTTGACCATAAAAAGTACTAATTTGACCCATAATTGAAATTTTTAGGAACATTTTGCGTTTTTTTAATCTTTGAGGGAGTTGATAAGGTCGAAAAACATAATAGACTGAAATGAATATTTAAACCAAAATCTTATATTCATGCATGTTAAAACAATATACATAATAATATGATGTATCACCTTTAAACTTATGAACAACATCTGAACCATCAACAATTCTAATCCTTGAATCAGCTGAAGTTACAAGCACTTTTGATGGATTGCATGGAGAAAACTAAAAACAGAAAAAAAAAAACCAATTAATTTGAATAAAATGTCTTTTTGTTTGTCATAAACAATCTATGCTATCTTATTGTTATGGATATGAGTTTACCTGAAAACCAGTAACCTTTTTTAGTTGAGATTTTTTCTTATTCATTTCAATTGTCCCTGTTGGAGTTAATTTGCTATCTGGGGTCATATAAAAATAAGAGTTAACAACTTATGTAAATAATTTCAAATAATATGGTAAAGTTCTTCCAAAATACATTATTCCTAGATATAAAGTAGTAGAGAAAATGAGAAATTGACACCTTCTATGTTGTAACTACGACAACTTCCTTTTTGGGTGCCAACTAGAACACCCTACATCAATAAAACAAAGATCAATATTAATGTAAGATAGAAAAAAGATGTATGCATTAATAGTGTAAGAGTTTTTTATATCGAGTTAATGTATCATCCATCATTCATATTCACTTATTATTGATTCTTAAATAAAAGTAATACAAACGAATGGTCGATGATGCAGAAACAAGTGAGGAAAACATACATGACCATCAGGTGTGTAAGAAACTGCAGTAACCATTTCATGGATTTCAGTCCAATCCACAACAAGGCGTGAAGGTATATTCCATATTCTGATCTTAGCATCAAGAGATCCACTAATAAAAAAATCATCATCCATGGGATTGAAGTGTATGCAAGTTACTGTCATATCAAATAACCAATTAAGTAAAATTCATGTGCAAAAATATCTAACAATAAAAGTCAAAAAATAACATTATTTATTGAAATTATTGACAAAAGTTAAAAATATATCACCATAGTCATTATGTGCAAAGAATTTCAAGCATGTCTTAGTTTCCAAGTCCCACAATCTCACTGTTTTATCCATGGAAGAAGAGAGAAGTAGCTGCAAGGGAAAATCCAAAAAAAATAAGGAAAATTGAACCTTTTGTCATGTCTCCATCATAGTTATAAATTATGGTTGCAATGACATTTGAATTTCACTTGTATTCACCGCAATTACAAGAAAATGTGATTGATACAATCATGATAAATTGTTGGAATCAATGTTGTGAGGATTGGACTGGACTAAACAGTCTGACCGATCCGATTGTTAACCAGACTTAAAAACGGTTTTGATTTGCAGTCTTAACTGAATTAGGGATTGAACTGTTTTGAACCAGCAATACTTCAGTCTAATTAGACAGTTACCTAATATAAGACATCTTCTGATTTGATGTTCGGCTCGATTGAAACTAACAAAATTATAAAATATTGAAAAACTTACATTCTAAAAGGATATAGTTATAAATAACATTGGAAAGCTTACCTGAGATTTGGACCAAGACAAATCCAAAACTTCATCTTGATGACCAACAAAAGAACAATATGGTCTTTCAGAAAGTGAAAAAACTGTCTCAGGGACATGAACATAATCTGGAATAGTGTTCCCTCTTTTGCTTCCAAATTTCCCTTTTTTCTTCTTTTCACTTGACAATGGTGGAGCCTCTCTTTCCATGGATGAAAGCAATGATGGATGAATTGGAGTAAGATTTCCTTCCTCTTGTTTCAATGATAAAACCTCACATTCTTGCACTTCCCAAACATGAATCACTTTATCCTCTCCAGCACTTGCCAAAAAATGACCATCTAGACTAAACTTTATAGTCCAAATACAACCCTCATGGGCTTGTAATTCTTGACACAAATGCAATGCTGAAAGTTCCTTTTGTGACTTTCCACTTTGTCTAACTCTTACCCAATCATTCTTTCCTGCGGGTTTCGGCTCCAACCCTTGTTGTTGTTGTTGTTGCTGTTGTTGCTGTTGTATCGGTACCTCTCTTTCTCTTTCACCAACAAATCCACTTGCTACACCCTTTATGTTTTTCAACAATGAAGCCCCTCTTCTCTTGCTCAATCTCAAACTCCTTGAGATATATGAATTGGATGAGAGTTTCTTACCATATCCATCGCCTCTCGCGACCTTTGCGCGCCTCATCATTTCCTTAACGACCGCGGAATGTCCCACACTATTTTCGAACTCCTCCATTGTTAATTGTTTACCAGTCTGCAAATCACTTAGCCTATTCCAATTCCCATCTTCGCCGTATTCATTCACAATAAATTCCTTCCCGGTGTCCAAATTCTTGATCAAGAAGAATGCTCCAACTCCCGAACACGCCGCACCACTCGAAACCTTATGACCATGGTGCCTTCTTGATTCCCCTGCCTCACCACTTTCCTTCACCACTACTTTACTCCCATCTACATATGGTAAAACTCGAGCACGCGATAAAACTATCTCCGTAGAAGTCCTCGTGAGTCGCTGCTTTGACACATTCCCAATCATCTCCTCTTTTCTCACTTTCGCCAATGAAAATATATCAATGTCACCCTCCGAACGTGACCGAACCAAAGCATAAGAAACAGGGGAATGCTCTGTTTTTTTCTCTCCTGAAACAGGGGAAACAGAGGAAACAGAGGAAGTAGTACTATTTGTTGTTTTTCCTCCTTTGTCAACATTCTTTTCAAATTTCTTTGTGATTGCACGATCAAGAGCAGCACTTGTAGCCTTCAACAACTCTTTATTTTCATCCAAACCCATGCTGCCAAGTAATCTTCTTCTCCGTTCGTTTATCGATTCGGGTGCAGCCATCCAAATATCATAGTTAGGGGGTGCAGAAGATTCAACAGACATTCTCCCCATTCGAGAAACTGTTCGGAATCTCGATGATTGCATAGAGGAGATGGCAGAGGAGAAGGATACGCGGCTATCATCATAATCTTCATCGTCATCACGAGCAGCGAAATCGTTAGGAGAGGCCGTGGAGAGACGATTGTAAGTCTCGAAAAAATGGTCATCGTCATCATCATCGTCGCCGAGGCCATCCCAATTCATGGTAAGCGTTTTACGACGTTCCATGGTGGCCATCGGCGGCAATAGGTAGAGATGACAAAGACAAATGATGTTTGATTATTTATTATTACTAATAACTAATATAACTAATTAAAATTAACTATAATTATTATTATTCTAAAATTGTTTCTCTGTTTTTTTTTCACTTTGATGTGTGTTGAGGTAGAGAAAGTGGAAGGGAGAAAATTAAGGGAAGAAGGAGAGGTTGGTTATAGTTTTGAATTTTGGAGGCAAAGAAACAGTCAACAATTTTCTATTTAAATCACTCTTCTAAGATGAGGGTGTTGTGTAAATATATAGATGCTATGTTTCTTATGGAGAGGGTAGTGTGTTTATTTTTTGGTATCTAATTTAGAGAAAAACTTTGCGTAAAAATATATGTATGTAATAATAATTAATAAAATCTTGATAATACATTAAAAATTTAATACTAATTAATTTTTTTTATAAATGATAGTATTAAAAAACATAAATACATTTGTGTTTAGTATTCATTGATCGGTTGCCACCTTTGTGAATTTTATACATGGAAAATGGTTGGTGAATTGTTTTGCTTTTTGCTTCCTTTGTTAAATATATTTTTTCCTTCTCAATTTGTTTTCCCATCATAAGATGATTTTTTTATTCTCTTCTGTCATTATTAAATAAAACTTTCCATTATATATAAATAAAGAAGCATGTACAAAATTGTAGCATGGTTGATTTGATTTTTTTTAGTAAATGCATTTTATGGACTTCCTTATTCATACAAATCTAATAGTTTGCTACAATTAATTGGTGACTAGCCAATTAAATTAAAATCGTTGTTATGGTATTATCAAGAGTATCTATTATCTTATAACTAAGAAACTAATTATGTTCGAGGTGCATGACTGAACCCTTGATTGAATTCAAATTATTTGGTCAAGGTAACTTAAGTGTTAAATTTATATAACTTTAAAGTTTATTTAACAAGGTTATTTGCCAAATTTCAATAAAGTGATATTATATCTTATACAAGGTTTTAGAGCAGTCACTTTGTATCTTCCCATAAGCATATATTTGAGTTTGAATGTATGAAGAAAACACTCGCTTAGAAAAAACTATCCCGGTATACTATGAATGTTTCCATTTGGAACAAAAAATTTCTTGTGGAAAATATCTATTAGTAGACAAAGAAATACACCCATACAACATAAATGTGGTCATGATCCGATTTTACAAATTTACCTAAACCTTAAGCTAACAAGAGTATTTAATTGGTTGATAATAGATGGATAGAGTAATTTTAGCATAGAAACGAGACATTCTGTCCAACAGGCCTACTATGGTGACATGATTTCCCTTGTGTGGCTCACTCTGAGTCCTCGCATTGTCTGCCATTTGGACCATTGCATAACCTAGGTTTTACCATCCTTATGCCTATGTGATAGATTGGTATATGTTAGTGTTTGATGAATTTCAAATGGCCATGCAAGTGTCAGTTCTATCTTATTAGGTGGGTACTGAACAGACACCGATAAGATGATCCAAATTATCAATACTACCTTATAGCATGTCTCTAGGGTCGACACTTTGAATTAGATGAACATACAAATTGTTCTTTTGTGGTTGCATGGATAGGTCTGGGCAAGAGTTCTTCTGGTATTCTAGGTGGAGGTTGATTTGGACTCGCCAGTAGAGGTGCCTGAAAAGTTTTATTAATAATCAAGTCAGTATGAGTATACTGATGGTAGGAAGCAAATACTATATCATAGAGAATAAGTAATGAGGGGATAGTAATGAATAGAGATACTTCATGTTAGGGGGAGACTCCTATTTATAGTGGTTGAGAAGGATGACATGGATATGGAGGGTACTGTCGGGTGCTAATTTTCCCGTGTCAGACGGATTCGGCAAGCCCGCACTCTGTGCATAGTTGACTTGTTGCCTATGGCAGGTCTGGTAGCCACATCTCAGACCTATCTTTGTCGTGTTGGCAGGAGGGTAGGTGAAACTGCAGGTAGTACAACAATGCATTGTTTGCAGTGTGTCAGGCGGAGGTGGTCCCAAACCCAGTCTAGTAAGTCCAATCGATGAGTATGTGAAGTCCCTTGGCTGATTGTACCTAGACCTTGGTCAGTTGGGAGAAAGGACCATCCAGGCAGATAGGATATCTGGTTAACTGGGATGGAACACAAACTATTTAAATAATGCCACTTTTAAAAAAGGTTTGATCTCTATAACAATGGTGAGAAAAGGAGTTTTCATATGGTGAAGGTAAAATATGAAGTTTCAACGTCTGAATTAGCATAGAAGATTATTCTATCTTATCTTACTAAATTATTTTTTTGTTCCTTGTGTGAAGTTATATTTCTTTCTAATAGGGAGGTTTTATTCTTGACACGAGTGTGTTTCATTGCAAGGTTAGGAATGATAATCTTAAAATTTTACTACATAATTGACTGAGTATATTGCTTATTAACTCGTCAACTTCTGGTTTTTCTAACCCAATTAATAAGCAAATAAACTCTTTTTGAATATTGTTCAATTTGATCTGATGTTCAATTTAGAAACGGAGTGCATTGAGGACATTTGTTGAGGCTGACATGGTTTTATCAACCATAAGATTTCTAGGCCTTGAGTTTGTGTAAGTATTTATAATGACTTCTTTTCTTATGTTTTTTGTACTACTAAGGTATCTTCACCTTTTTGGTAAAGAACTAATTCATTTCTGATTTATAGCTCCCTCTCCCAACAAGTGTCACTCATAGAAATCGAATCACCGACCTTGATTTCTTTTCTTATGTTTAATAAGATACAAAATAATTTGTTTTAGTTTCTTATTTAAACTGCTAACATCTGGATCATGTTTTCTTTTAGGCCTTTGTGAATGCACATATAACATCATCACACATATGTAAAATGTACATACAACATTGGTGTTATGGACATCCAAGTCAAATGACCATACTCACTTGACATATTGTCTTGCTGAAATATACTTTGTACATTTTTCGTTCTTAATGAATTAAAAAAAGGAGGCATAATGTGAATTTTAGCAATTGTTGCAATTACCTATACTCATTCATTATTCCAACTAAATATTTTATTTTATTATTTTAGGCAAATAATAATGTTGCAAGTGTGTCTGATATATCTTTAGATGCGAGGACCATCCCAAACTTATAATATTTATAATATTTGTGATGTATTTTTTGAAGTGTAATATAATACTACCTTTAGTATTTGGATTTTAAGTTGCATTTAGATTTATAATGAATGTTGAATTATAACACATCCAACTATGTTATGACATACTAATTATTTGCAATGAAAAATTATTATTGTTTAGAGTATTTGCATTTACTGTTATAGATTTAAAAAAATCATTACAAATTAATGAGATTAAAATAATATGTTTAAGTATGTGTGTACTAAACCTTATACTAATGGAAGATAAGCTGAGATTTATACTTACAGAAATAAAAGTGTAGGTATAGCGACTTAGACTTATACCTATGGAAATAAAAGTGTAGGTATAGCGACTTATTGACGACAAAGAAAAATGTCAGTAGGTATAGGTTTTTCGAGCTATACCTACGGTTTTTGACAATTACCAACAGTTTTTTTTTGTAGTGCTTGGAAATGTGCTTAATGCTTTTGCATTCCCTTCTCCTTATCTCTTTAATAGAATCACGTTTTCTGTAACACAATTTGTACTATGTATTATCACTTGTGATTAATAAAAATATTTAATTATTAAAATTTTAATTTAAATATATTTTTCAACCAATCACAGAAAATAACACATGTAATGACATATTTTTTAGACAGAAGATTTGTTCCCATTTTTAATGCTTTCTACTACTCCTTTAGATATAATAATAATTATCTATATCTATACTACTTACTACTTAATAAAGTCAAAATGCAATATAATCATCCAACCATCATGTAATCTATAGTTCCTTATTTTGCCCTCACATTATCTTCTAATTTCTACCAAAAAACATTTAACCCAATGTCCTTCTCCACCTAATATTAATACATGTTCCATGTTATTTGGTTAACTATTTATTATTTCTTGCATTATAACAAGGGGTATTCGCAGTCTATTTAGATCGATTTTTAGGCAAAAAATGATCCAATCCAAACACGTAATTAACATATGGTCTGGACTGGTCTGTTTATATTAAGATGTCCGATTCAATTCGATCCAATTATAATATGCGGTTTGGATCAGTTTTTTATTTTATAAAATATTGAAATTTCACTTACATTCAAAACTCATAAAAATGACTAAATATTAAGCATAAAAAAACAATGAAAATTGTTCAACAACATTAAAATGTGTGCAACTATAGTATAAGTAAACAATATCATAAAATAGTAAGACAATAATAATAAAAGTAAAAAATAGTAACAATAATAACAAGATATCAATAATAACAAGACAACAAAATAACAAGATATCAATAACAATAATATGAGCACTTGCAACGTAATTTTAACAGTTATGGTGTTCCACCGATGATTAATAACAATAATACTTTCACAATAATAAAATTGATAATAAAACACCTAATCAGAATAACACTTGAATCCTCTTTATTTGGTTGTGAGATTGGTTTAAGTTCTAAAAAAAGTGTATAAAAACATATCAACATATATATAAGTATGTGTTATAGAATATAACAAATAAAATATAGATACAATTTTGGAAGACACTTAAAAGTATTACACATTTAAACTTTACATATTATTTCGGTCCAGTCTGGATCCAAGAGGTGAAATCAAAATCCGGACCCGACCAATCGATCTTTAAAAAATAAGTCCAACACGATCCAAATGCATTCAGTTTTTATGGTTTCGATCTATTTGCATTGGTTTTTGGTTTTATTGTTGGACCGGTCTGAATTTGGACACCCCTAATTATAACTATCATATTTTCCCCATAAATAGTCAATTTAGTCAACAAAATATGGAACTTGACAAATAATTATCATGATATAATATAACTAAACTATATTACTGTGAATTATTAAATTAATAATAAAAATGCACATTACAAACAATATGAAAGAAGTTGATAGACATTAGGGGTGACAATTGGATGGGTTTGGATTTGGATCCTAATGGATGGATAGAAAACTAATCCAAATAAATCCATTACATCACATTTTTAAATTATCCAATCCATTAATATTCAATGAATTTCAATTCATCCATTCTATCCATGTATCCATTTTAATGGATTGGATGGATGGATATCCAACCCACTTTTTTTTTTTAATTTGAACAAAACATTTTAATAAAGCAATTTAAAGAAAAAAATTCTTTTAAATAATATTATTTAATAAAGCATTTTTAAATATCAATTTTAAAAAATATTTTTTTTAAAAAGTGTTTTTTTTTTATAAGCAATTTTAAAAAGGTGAATTTGTGAAAAAAAATTATAAGCACTTTTAGTAGTAAGAATCTCTGGTGCAACATAATTGGTAGGGGTGTAAAAGTCCAGTTCGGTTTTTGACGCAATGTAATGACCGAACTAAACACAAAGATATGGTTCGGTTCGATTAACCGCAAATTTTAGTTCATTAGTGGTTCGGTTCCGCAGTTTTTCAACTTATTTAAAGAAAATCATTTAAGAAATATTTGAACATAATTTGCAAAGTATAAAGTCAACTAAATGAATACTAAACACGTCAATAATAAAATATTTAATACTCTTTCTAGTAAAATAATAATAATTCAACATTTCAACGCACTACAAACCTTGAAATTTTAGTCTACAAAATCTTCTAAAATATTCAACAAAATTTAAGAATGACAAACTTGGCACCAATATTTTAGTCTAACAGTAACACCTAATACTCCACATCATTAGTAATATCCTCAAGTTGTTTCTTTATTTTCTTTTAGTTCTTTAATTTATTTATTTGATTAATTTCATCTCTGAATAGTGACAAAATGTACACTAGTTTTTTTAGTTTTCTTTCTATTTTCTCAATGAATAATAGAGATAATAGATATTTAGGTTTGGTTACTAATTTATTTTTTCTATTTGCCTCTTATTTATAGACTATTTTATTAATAATCATAAATTCTTAATCATATTTTATATCTTAACTTTAAAGCTTAATCATCCAAATATAAAATAAAATTATTTTTTAATATGCGGTTCGGTTCGGTTCTAACGGTTCCAAAATTTACAAAACTGTGAACCGAACCGAACTTAAATGGTTCAAAATAAAAAAAAATGAACCGAACCGCGGAACTGAACCGAACCGCATTTTATGGTTCAGTTCGGTTTCATCAGTTTTACGGTTTAAACCAGAACCGCTTACACCTCTAATAATTTGGACTTCCATAAGTTGTATGCAACAGTTCATCATCCTGAAATATTTAATTTTGTTATTATATTATCACATCAGTCAATAACCAAAATGATATATTTATACTTTACATTAAGATATTGGGGTAAAGCACTAAGGCCGAAATCATTTATACTTTTTTGATAAGCACTTTTTAAAATCACAATTACCATTTTCAACTTTTGTAATGTGTGTGAGATTGTGCTTAGAAAGGTGAGGAATTTTTTATATCAATATTGAATTCATTGGAAAAAAATTGTTTTTTTTTTAATTTCTTGGATGGATTGGTTATCCATCCAAATGGATATCCATTGGATATAATGGATGGATTTGAATCCATCCATTATCAACACCATTCATTTGATTATATCCATTTAAATCAATTTGATTAGTTCTAACGGATGGATTTAATTTGGATGGATTTGGATGGGTTTTGGATTATGGATAATTTTGTCACCCCTAATAAACATGACACGCTAATAATAATAAAGATTAAACTCTCAAAATATTAACACCCACATGATAAATTTAAACAAATAGAGTTATTGGATTCATTTAAGTTGATCTAGAGTTGTCTCCATGTACTATTGTGTTTGGTTTCCATTATCTTTCGTGCCTAACAATATATACAAAGAGAGAGAAGTTATATTTTTCCTTCCTTTTTAAACAAATCAAAATGGTATATATATTTTCCTCCATTTGATTAAGTGTGTGATATGTAATACCACCAAAGAGTTAGTGAGATAGTTAATTAGCTTATTTGACAAATAAACAAACTATCCTTTGGCGTTTAATTAACTAGTTATGATCTTGTAAGTTCTTTTTTAATAAGCTACTTGCTATATGTTACAAGCTTATAAAATGAGCTTATTCATTTTATATATACTTATCACTAATTTCATCAACTCATCGTGCTAAATAAATTTGATTTAATAATGTATTTTATCATCTCTTAACTCTTAAACTTCATGCATATAAGACTTCAAGTAGCATATAAACTTCCATCTAACTTGTAAATCATCATCTAGTTTATACCTAAAATTCCTTTCCTCCTATACATTGAACCAAAGAAACTTGTGCCCACAAAATTTGGCATGGTAAAATAAATATTTATTGTCTCAAATCATATCTTAAATCTTATCCTCTACTGATGACAATAAAAGTAGAAAAAATAATAAATATTTAAAATTTTAATTGATATAACATATTTTAGTGATATGATACATAATTTCAGACATGGTTTTGGAGAATAGATCTTTCTTCACTATCAATCATGCATGTAACGTAAGTTCATCACGTTGGAGCAAATTGCCCTTATTTTATCACAAAAATGCATATTTTAAGAGATTATGTAAGTGTGAAGCTAATTTGTACACAGCCTTAATTTTTACGATAAGTTCCACTTTTCATGCGTTTACTTTGAATTTCAAATATATGTATACATTGCAATGACTTTTATGAATGTTATAGTGCCACGCCTATAACTAGTTAACTACAACGATTCACGTCCTTTTGATTATAAAAAAGGAAGAGTCGATCGACTTGATATTGAGAAAAAAATCTTCCATTTACCAAAATTAAACGTAATATTTTTTTTTGGATACAAATTATTAAACGTAATATGTTACCACCGTTATATACTTTAATGTATATGTATCATATATTATATTACTTTTATTAAATTCAAAATCACTATCAAGACATTTATAGTGAATGTGACATTCACATTATAAAAACTTTTACAATACATAAACTATTTTTTCTTTCTTTATATATGCTTACATCTTTCGTTGAAATAAAATATTTCAAATGCAAGGTCAGAAAGAAAGTAATTGAATGAATGTTTAGTGTTTAATTAGTTTAATTAATTAATATGAGAACAATGCCAAAAAACATTAATACCAATATCATTATATTATTTCCCCATCAATTCGCAGGAACACATCTTCTATTCAACAATATAATTATATATATTATAAACTATAATCGATTTCAGAAAAATAATTAATAATTATACTTTTACTTAAATACATTTTCTTCAATAAATCACAATTTATAATATATGAGATGTCACATATTGTATGACAAAAAATGTTTTTGCAAATTATACAACTGGAGTACGTCTTGTGTGACGTAAATTATGGATTTTATGGAGAAAATGTAAAATGGTCAAAGGAGAAACAATATTCTATAATAAAGTTCACATGTCCTAAAAAAATCATGTCTTTATATCAACCAATCAAATTTCAATAATTAATATAAAATATTAATTTATGTTTTTATATATTTTTTTTAATAAAACATTATTTTTTAATTAGATGAAAACACAATATAACACTAATGATCCCCATTCCAAATTAATTGTATTCAATCACGAAATACATAGTGTTATTATATTAGAGCCCCCACATGAAAGATTGTTTATATTTCTTAACAATTCAACAGATAACCTCTAGCATTTTTTTATGAGAAAAATATATTATTTTATTATAAATATGTTATGAAATATAAAAAAAATATAAGAAAAAACAAATGTTAAGTAGAAGTTGCAACTAATTTCAAGTCAAAATTTTAAAACATTCACATTGGTTATTCAATTAGAATAAGCCATTGTGTGTTTGCTTCTTTTCCATTAATTCATAACCAAAACTTTATATTCCTTGATCTACAACATGGTGCACAATCATCCTAACTAATTAAAGATAATATTGCTTTTAGCTAGCCAAATAAATATAATTAAATGATCCTCCAAAACTATCCACACCTTTTATGGATTTACATAAATGAATGTTAAAATGACTTGGAGGTTCTTTAGGTAGAGCAACAAAATCTAAGAAAATGACTTGGAGGTTCTAAAGCTATAGACACCTTGATTTACATACCCAAATAAACAATGAATGATGTGGTTATTGTATATAAATATTTACACTGACATGCATAAATATTATATTCTTAAAAAAATTGTTAAAAAATAACAACATTATTATTATTAGTGTAATATATATATTATCAGTGTAAAAATTTATATATAATCACTATATTACACACCATTGATTTATATTATTTTTTTTCAAGATTTAATAATGATTAAAAATAAATAATCAAATGATGAACCGATAATATATAAAACTCTTATATATGCATATTTTTTTTCTTTATTATTATTATTATTATTATTATTATTATTATTATTATTATGGGTGCTATTATTACTAGTATAAATACATGAGTATGCTTTCCTCATTATGCATCAAAGTCTTATCCAATTAAGCCATGGCTATGACTACTTCCAACACAAAACTAACTCAATTCTTTCTTCCAACCTTCATAACTTTCTTCCTCATACTACTCAACAAGGTGAACTCATCCTCAAATCAAATTTCCTTTACCATCAACAAGTTCATCTCAAATGAAACAGATTTGATCTTCCAAGGTGATGCTTCAGTTTCATCAACTGGTGCATTACAACTTACCAAAGTAGAAAATAATCAACCAACCCAAAATTCTGTGGGTAGAGTACTATATTCTAAACCTATTCATATTTGGGACTCAAAAAGTAGCAAAGTAGCAAGTTTTTCTACTTCTTTTTCATTCATTGTGAGTTCACCTGATACAAACCAACCTGCTGATGGTTTAGCTTTCTTTCTTGCACCAACTGATTCTCAAATCCCTCCAAATTCAATAGGAAATGGTGGGTTTCTTGGAATTTTTAATGAACAAACTTTGAACACTTCAAACCAAATTGTTGCTGTTGAGTTTGACACATACACTGGTAATAATTGGGACCCAAGTTTTCAACATGTTGGTATTGATGTGAACACTATTGCTTCAATTCAAACTGTGTCATGGGGTTGGAGGAATGGTGAAGTAGCTAATGTTATCATAAACTATGTAGCTTCAAATAAAACTTTAACTGCAACCCTAACTTATCCTTCTGATAAAACAAGTATTGTTGTTACTGCTTCTGTTGATTTGAAGACAATTCTTCCAGAGTTTGCTAGAGTTGGATTTTCTGGTGCAACAGGAGCACTTGTTGAAACAAATAATATCCTTCAGTGGTCTTTCAGTTCAACATTCAAATCCAAGAACTAAGCTTGGTGTGGAAAATATATGAAGCATAATATTATTGCATGTTATTACTTTGTATGATTTGGTGGACTATAGTTTATGCAAACTAAATAAACTTGAGCTGAAATAATGGTTATATACATGTATCTACCTATGAAAAAAAAATTATTTCTTTAATGATATTGCATCCAATATTAATATATGTTAAAACAGAAAGATAATAGCTTCTTTGGATTTTATAAGGGCTTAAGATTCGCGATGTTTGGGATGGTGCTTCTTAGAAATGCTTAAAGTTTGTTTAGATGGAAAACTTTAAAGGGATATTATGTGGATGGTGTTTCATGAGGATTAAAAAAGTAATAAAAAATTAAGTAAATGACAGATCAAGTTAAAAGTAGGGTTGAGCAAATTAAGTTTGGATGTGTCAGACTCGATCCAAAAATTAATCTGAGTTGTGTTGAGATGGAATTAGGGGAGAGAAATAAATCTCACAGTGTGTCACTTTTTTTGATCGGTTAAGAAAATAATTTATTATTAAATTTTAACCAATAAAAATAAATGCTACATGAAGTAATACTCTATTTTAGTACAACAAATATTGATCCTTAGAGTCATTTTTAGGTATTGAATCCAATCTATTCCAATTCATTGTTAAAAGGGTTGGATTTTGAAATTTTACTTTTTTGCTTGCTTCTTGTCAAATAACAAAGACGGGCTATGATTCTAATTTTACTTTTTTATCATAACACTTTCATCTTTGAAATATTAAAAAAATCATATTAGTATTAAAAAATCGGTATTTGTAGCCAAAATAGTCTATGTCATACCATAAAAGATGCTAAAAATACTTATTTATCCTACATTTGATTTTTATGAAAAATATCTTAGGTTTTATAAATTTTCAGAGACTAAATTAGTAGACAAAATTTGTAAGGAACAAAATAGTTATTTCTTGTGTATAAACCACCAACTGTACCAAGAACTAAATGCTACAAAATATTAACCAATTAGTAAAATATTTTTAAAAAAAATATTAGTAATCGGGTTGAATTGATTAAAAATAGTACAAATCCAAATTTTAAATCAAAGTTGATTGGATTTTGGTTGGATTGGATGTGGTTCAACCTAATAAGAAAAAACTAACCCAATGTTAGAACATATAATTTTGATATGTTGCTCACCTATTGCTAAAAGTGTGTGGCAAATGCAATGTTCAAAAGTTGATGTGTAAATACTAAAACTCAATATTTACTTATATGATTTTTTTAAATGGAAAGATTAAACTTGGAGATTATTATACAGATTAATAATTATTTCTTAAGGAGTAGAAGATGCATGATATTTTAAACCTAACTAATGTATTGTTCTAAAAAAAATGAAAATCATTCAAAGAGAACTCATTTTCCATCTTTTGTTCTGTCCCACTAAAATCATGAGAAAGATTTATCTTGCACTATGCAAGGAGTAGTTTCTATCAATGAATTTATGATATATAGCCTTGAATCAAGGTGTAATAAGTTTTATTTTCTCGCTTTATTTTATTAGTTGTACTAATTGAGGTGTTTGCTTATGATCCTTAATCATTCAAACCTCGAAACTTTTTTTAATCTTTTGATTAGAATAAAATTGTTGTATTTGAACATAATAAATTTATTTACGCTAAACTTTATTAGTGTTATAGGATTTTGTATCAATTGTTACTCTCCTAATGGGTTGAGTCCTAGAAAGAGCGACATAAAGAGAGAGACATGTAATAATTTCTCAATATAAATTTAGTATTATAAGGAGATTAAACTTATTGCTCAAATTTTATAAACTTTGAAGAGAAGGAGAAATCACCAAGAATGCAAGAAGCAAGAACAAATTTAACTGAATATCATATGGAAATATAGTAGAAACTGGATAATAGGTATAAAAGAGGGGTGAAATACCAATGCATAGTTTCTTCCATTTTTGACATACAACAATTATGTTCTTTCTTTCTCCATATATGTGCAAGTTATTCCTTTTCAATCATGATATCCACCTATCATTTTTTACCTACACTCTTTTAATACCTTCTTTGTAATAATTAATCATCAGCCTAATGTTTTATTAAGTGCCAAAATCATTATAAAATATCCACTTATTTTGTGGCACTTTAACTCATTAATGAACCCAAAAAACAGTTTTATGCTTTTACGCGATAAAGGCTAGTTAAATGACCAAATATCATCATTGAGGTGTTTGTGTGGGTTTAAAAGCTAAGTTTCTGGACAACTGTCAACCAACCTCAGTGCACGAATTAGGCTGAGTGGATTAGACAACAATTGACACCTGCGCTCAATGGCAGCAGAACTGCACCAAGCGCAAATCGTATGATGGGCATATTTGAACAAGAGTAAAATCAATTAGCTATGGTTTCTTATATGCTAAGCGTAAGGCCTGCACTTATCGCAAATGGGAGGTGCACTTAGCGCAGATGTTACGCTTAGAGCGAGGTGGTGTGTTGAAAGGTTGAACCTTGCTAGCTGAAGAGTTAGCTATGAGTTATATATGTGCTTAATGCTTACTTTAAGTTTGATCATCTTATTGCATACTTTGTGAATGAAATGCTTAGAAAAATCCTTGCATGATTGTGACTTTGTATAATTCATCATTTGGTATAACAATTAACATAGAGTACTATATATATATATATATATATATGTTTAATGGTTCATATATCTTTACCTTATTAATTTATTTGCTTGAGATAGAGCTACTTTAATAAGCTATTAGTAAGAATGACAACGGGGTGGATCAGTATCGAGTTTATGCTTACTCAACCCCGAACTCGAAATCTAAAACCCGAATCCGAACTCAATAGAGTTGAAATTTACAATACCATCCCGAACCCCGTCGGGTTTCGGGTAACCAGAACCCGATGTGGAACCCAAAAAATTAGTTCTGCTTCAATGTTGAATTGTAAAAAGTGTCATTGGGAATATATGGATGTTTTATTTCCCCAAGGAAATGCACAGTACATTGTACATTGCATAAAGACGAACAGAATTCATGAATCATTGTAGTTGTGTGTTTATAAAACACTGCATGTGCCCAACTCCATATATAACTTGTTTTCTGGTGTTAAGAAATAAATTGATAGACAAAATCAAATCCAAAGTTAAATAAGGTCCCTCACGGTCTGTATTAACTTTTACAATAATGAAATCATAATTTACTGCATTGTAATAATGAAATCATAAGGCACTCTTGAACCCCTTGCTCCATTATGATAAATGAAATGAAATCATATGAAATGCACGATATCTAATAGGTTTGGGGCGAATGCGGGGTAGAGTATCAAATGTACCAAATTTGACCCCGAAATTTGGGATCGGGTTTTACCCGAATCCAATCACAATGGGTTTCCCCGTCAAATTCGGGTTGAGTTTGGACGGGTACTCACAGGTTCGGTTTTAATTGTCATCCCTAGTTATTAGCATAGACCAAGACATTAATGGTTGATATAATTGAGGTGTTGCATTTTACTCAATATCACATGCGTAGACTACTAGACATAAAAGTATGATTTTATGAGTCATACTTTTTCACTCTGTGTGTAAAGTTATTAAACATAGAGCTTTATTGCATAAACTACTAATTCGACTAAGATAACACATTTTAGTCATTTAAAGTCATTTGTGTGGAAGAATGATTACTATAATTAAATTTGTGTTACTAAATTGTATCTATAGTGATGGCAAGTAGAAATTCAATCCTAACACCTTGTATCAAAGTATTACAATCTCATTTGCCTATTTTAGTGTCATCAACCATAAACCATTTTGACAGATAATTAGTATAATAATTGTTAGTTGAAATGTTATAATTTAGCAAATAGTTACCGATACGATAACTTTACTCTTTATTTGTTTACGACATAATTGGTTATTTCTATACTAAGTTGTCTATTAGAAAGTTTCTCCAATAACAATGTTTTAAACAATGATTAAAAATAATCACAAAAAGAATGTGGATATAGAATAGTGAAATGATATCAACTATATAGTCCTTTTTCTGTACATGGATGAATTATATAGTCTAATATACAAAGAGTTGACTACTTAGGCACGAGTCAATTAGCAAAAAGGAAAATATCCAAAACTACATTCCTTTTCACACATTGCAATGTAACAAGACAACAACCATAATATAATAATAGATAAAGAAATAAAAAATGTTATTGTTAACACAACTCATCACTTATATTTATGTAGCACGTTGAGATCAATAATGGAATATTAATCAACTTCATTCATTTGTTTTGTTTAGAAAGACTTGTATAAAGATATACGAAGAAACAACAAATAAATTTAAATAATACATTAAAAATTTAATTACAATTAAAATTTAATTTTAAATAATAACACCAAAAAACATAAATATATTTATCTTTATATATAACGTATTATATATATCTTTACACAAATTTTTCTCTTATTGTCATTAAATTAACACAAAGTGATGATTCCCAAATCTTCAGTTCCATATATTCAAACCTTTACTAATTTTCAATTCAGCTTTCCCAGCACAGAACCACCGGATCCTTAGTAGGGCACTTTCCCCACTATGTTTTAATTTTTTATTTGTAAAATATAAATGATGGAAGTTGAAAAAATATAAAATTTTATTAAATACTTTGATTCAAAATGACTTTTCAATAAAAATTTACTCCATTTCATTTTTTTTATATGATTCTTCTGGTTTCTTTCACAAGAATTAAGGATGTTAGTTAATGCATTTAGTTTTAAAGAAAAAATGTATGTACTAATGATGTATGAGGTTTAATCTTTACTGATTCTTTAAAAAAATAATACAAATAAGTGATAGTTGATGTGCTAAGTGTATATAATACTTTTATAATGTCAAGTATTCAAGTTTTATATATTTTGTTTTGAAGAATTAAAATATATTTTTTGTATGGAGTATACTCTATATTATATTTTTTTAGTGGAGATATTTTATTTTATAACATTTTGTTTTATTATGACTTTTTTGTAGAATGAAAAAGATTAAGGGGTATAATAGGAAAGTGAAATTATACCGTAGTAATAGTTACAACATGTTTCACTATATAGTAATGTTGTGAAACTTGAACCGGATGTCAAACTGGAAGAGGCTTCGTATCAGGTTTAATCGATTTAAACAATTAAATTTTCCAGTCAGGCCGGATGATTTTATATATAATTAGTATTTTTTACCAATAAATATATAATTATATATAAATGTGAAATTTTATATAATTAATAATTATGTATAATTATATTGAAATAACATCTCTCAATATTTTTGGACCGAAGTAAACCAAAAGATTATGATAGTGTTCCATTTTTTAATTTTAAGTAAATCGTTTAGTTTACTTCTCATGTTATTTCAGTTTAATCGCATTTAACACAGTCAAATCAAAATTTTCCCGATTCAAAATGGTCAAACTCTCATTCGGTTAAAACTACAAACCAAAATCGTTTTCAAGTCCAGTCAGTGGTCAACCGGTCGGACCGCCTAGTACGGTCCGGTTCTCACAACACTGCTATATAGTATAGATATCAACAAATACATATATTTTTACAAAATTGCCATTTATTATAATGACTTACTCATTTTCTCTTTTTTTTGCTGAGGTATTTGGTTAACTTCATGAATTAACGTATTTAGAAATTTGAAAATCATCCTACAGAAATAGAAAAATGAATATATCAAAAGCAACCTATGTCGAAGGTAGTATTTTATTTATTTATATTTCTCATTACTTTATTTTGAAAGGCAGTGCACAATCAAGAATAAGTATGTACTATTGAGGAAAATGTAATCAAATAATAACACACTTTTAACCTTTTATTTGTAATAAGATAATATTTTTATTCTTGAAAGCAAGACAAAAATAAGATTCCTCATCCTTCTTCCATAATAAAATTTAGATAATAAAATATTTTCTCTTATTAGGAAATAAATTATATTTTTCACCCACTAAAATCATGATATGTATACTTTTTTTTTAAATTTAGAAATATTTTGTAAAAAAATATGACACATATTATAATTTTAGTTACCGATAAATAATATTTATAATAAGATAACATCTTTATTTATAATAAGATAATATTTTTATTCTTGGAAGTAAGACAAAAATAAGACTCCCTATCCTTCTTCCATAATAAATTGTTGAGAATAATATATCTCCTTGTAAAAAATATTTTTGTTTAGAAATATTTTTGTAAAAAATAATTAAACATATATCATAATTTTAGTGGCTGATGAAGATAACTTATATTTATGAAATTCTTTATTCTTGTAAATTATTTTAGTAATGATTTCTCCTAAGTATCCGGCTAAGATCATTTGTGCACAACTCACGAAATTGTCTAAGTGTAATTTAGCATTATCCTAATACAAATAACCAATTGTTTATATACTCTTAATATCATGTTTCAACAACGTGCACATTAGAAAATATATCTTCTTATCAATTCAACCCCATACTATATTCCTTTTCACACATTGGAATGTAACAAGACAACAACCATAATATAGTATAATACTATAATGTATCAAAGAATAAAAAAATGTTATTATTAACACAAATCACCACTTATATTTATGTAACACTTTGAGATATGTAATAGAATCAACTCCAACACATTGGCAACCAAAGCTGATTTAAGTGTAAGAGAGTTATTCTCTCACATTGCCACTTCTCATAGAAGCATGGGTGAGGTACAAGGTTAGTAGTTTCATTTTTAGAACTAATATCAAATATAAATTGAGAAAAGTATATATACACCGAATAGTTTTATACTTGTTACTGTACTATCTACTATTCATTTTTAATCATTGTTGACTTTTACATTGTCGCGTACATATTACACTCATAAATTTATAGAGGAAATGGTACATGTATTCAAAAATAGTACTGATAGATATACCCTGAGTATATATAAATCTTTACCCTAGTAACTTCATATTAAATTAGTCTTCTTACTAGTTGAGAGACAAAGTTCTGCTATCCCAAACCCTGTCCCAGAGTAATCTTGTGTCATAGTTGTAGAGTGCAATTTGAAACACCATAGTGGTCTCAAATCTCACTTTGACCATTCTGGCTTTCCTTCTAACCGATGCTTCGAATTGCAGTAAGATTGTGGTTAATGTGATTGTGATCATCATAGTCGTTGCGGTGTGAATCTTTTATAACTATTTTTTTTAATTTGATATGGTCCTATCACCAATGATATTAGGCAGTAGCCCAATGCGGCCATTTAATTGTGATTCGGTGTCACATGCACCACCCTCAACCCGGTATTAACATTTTGTGTAACAATCTTCTTCATTGATGTCATCAGAAAAACCAGGCCATGATGATTCATCAATATGGATTCCTGAGAGCATTGACATTGATCCCATTGTTGAGGATCATGTGTCTAGAAATAACAAGAATGATGGGCCACCCCTTGAAGAAAGCATGGTAGTGAAAGTTCCTAGTGATGCTGCTTTGAACAAGAGTATTAGCAATGTCAGGAGCAGGAATGGTACTTCTCAAGGACACTGCATCAAAATGGAGAGGCTGCAATCAGGAGCAGCAGATAGAGGGCTTAAGGGTTTACACTTTCTCGATCGAACAGTCGCTGGAAAAAAAGGCGATGCGTGGAAGTCTATCGAGAAGTGCTTTGTCCAACATGCTATTGATGGGAAGATCTCAAAAGAAAAATTTGGAATCTGTGTTGGTAGATTATCTTATTACCTTTCATGTTAATATTGGGTTTCTTGCAATCTAAGTTATTGTTTCTGATATGTTCAGTTGTTTTGTTTATGATAAGTCTATATATGATGAATCAAAACTTCTGTTGCATAGGTATGGGAGCCGAATCAAAGGATTTCGCTGAGGAACTATTTGAGGCCTTGGCGAGGCGAAGGAACATTTCGGTTGCAAATGGGGCAACTCTGGATCAAGTTAGAGTATTCTGGGAGGATATGAGTAACAAAGACCTTGAATCTAGATTCCAACTATTCTTTGACATGTAAAGAACATACACTTTCTCTCTTCGTATGCGTCTCTTAATCGCTATATTTCGTAGCGTTCGACATGTGTCAGAAAAGGGAAGAATACAACATAAACAATACATTAATGCATATTGAATGGAAATTAATTAGCTTGTTTATCTTCAGGTGTGACAAGAATGGTGATGGTAGGTTATCAAGAGAAGAGGTTGAGGAGGTAAGGACTGAGAGTGAGACTAAGTAAATTCATTGTTTTACCCTTTCATCTTTCTTACTCTTCCATTATATAAAACATCTTATGTCATTGTGTAAAAGGTTATAGTGTCGAGCGCCTCGGCGAATAAACTAGGCAACCTCAATCAGCATGCTGCTGAATATGCATCTTTGATCATGGAAGAGCTTGACCCTGATCACAAAGGATATATAGAGGTTAGATGTATACAAAATTGTTATTAATTTTCCAATTTGGTGTTTATATAATTAAAACCCCCGATCTTATGTATCGTCCTCGTTTTAATTTTCGAACAGCTGTGGCAACTAGAAACTCTGCTAAGAGAAATGACGAGTTCTGAAGATGGTACGACTTCGACTGGAGCTACGGTACCGAGAAAGTATAGAACCCCTATTATCAAATTTGTCTCTAGAGCCTCAAAATTTATAGAGGATAATGGGAAAAAAGTATGGGTTATCACATTTTGGTTGGCCATAAATTTGGTGCTTTTCATTTGGAAGTTTAAGCAATACAAAGAAAAAGGAGCTTTTGAAGTCATGGGTTATTGTGTCTGCTTTGCAAAGGGTGCTGCTGAGACTCTAAAGTTCAACATGGCTCTCATTGTCCTTACTATGTGCAGAAGAACTCTAACAATGCTAAGAGAATCATTCCTCGGCCGAATCCTCCCTTTCGATGACAATATAAAATTTCACAAGTTGATTGCACCAGCTATAGTTATTGGAACTCTTATTCATGTAGTGATGCATATGACTTGTGATTTTCCAAGGATAGCGTCTTGCCCGAAACAAAAGTTCTTGACGATACTCGGACCAGATTTTGACTATAATCAGCCTACTTACCTCGGCGTTGTTGCAACTGTTGTTGGTATAACTGGAATTGTTATGGTCTTGATCATGGCCTTCAGCTTCACTCTGGCAACACAGTATTTCAGAAGTGTTATCAAGTTACCGTCTCCGTTGCATCATTTGGCCGGTTTCAATGCCTTTTGGTATTCACATCATTTGCTCATCGTGGTTTACATACTCCTTATCGTACATGGATACTTTCTATTTCTCACCAAGGAGTGGCGAAAGAAGACGGTACGTCGAGCTCTAACATTTTTATTATTCCACTAACTAACCATTATATATTTTACCATATGGACTTATATATTCATATGAACAATGCTACATACACATTTATACATTTTTTTTCAATTTGATTATATCTAGTCCTAGTTCATTTTCTGCAAACCTATATTCTGATTCTGCCACTTCTTCATATTGTGCATCACATGTATCATTGAACTTTCCTCACCCCTCAATTGTTATACACTTAGAATTCAGCCCTTATGCTCCATGTTAAGTGCTATATTATGGCATTCTTAAAATGTTCACAAATTCATCAAAAGCATCTTTTTCTATGCAGACTTGGATGTACTTTGTAGTTCCGGTCGCACTCTATGCTATCGAGAGAATTCATCCATTCTTTCGGGGTAAAGATCACCAAGCATCCGTCATTAAGGTATGTTATCGACTACTTCCTCTACCTTGTTTTGCATGCTAAAACAAGAAAAATGATTTTACAAATTGGAAATTTCAGGCAGTAGTATACACAGAAGATGTTCTAGCACTATACATGACCAAACCCTCAGGATTCAAGTATAGAAGTGGAATGTACATTTTTGTGAAGTGTGCAGACATATCCGGTTTTGAATGGTAATACTAATAACCATTCCAAACTTGGCTAGGAATATCGGATACTCAAATTTACTCTTGTTACAGGCACCCTTTCTCGATCACCTCCGCACCGGATGATGACTACTTGAGTGTCCATATAAAAGCGTCGGGCGACTGGACTAAAGAGCTTAGAAACAGATTTGCGCAGGTGATGTTTATCTGTGAACTATAAAGTCGAAACTATATATCCAATTAATTGAAGGGTAACGAATCGAAAAAAAGTTATATGAACAAAATGTTCAATAACTTTCAGGCAACTTCGATTTTTGGAACAAGCAAAGTACTTGAAAAATGTAACGTTGTCACGAAAGTTGTTCAGATTTGTTGTACTAAGCTTAGATATGCAGGCTTGTGTGACTCAGACTACACAGACAAGAAGGGGATCCCTTTTGAGGAAGGAAACTAAAGTACATTCAAATTCAAGTCCAAACCTTGATCTTTCTTCTCAAACAAGGTGAATAGAAACTCTTGGTTCTTAACTTTCAAAAATGATAAATATATATTGACTTTGTTTTTCACTTTCTTGCTTTAGATATCCAAAGATCATGATCAAAGGACCCTATGGAGCCCCGGCACAAGACTATAAGAAGTACGATGTCCTCTTGCTAATAGGCCTTGGAATCGGGGCCACGCCGATGATCAGTATTCTCAAAGATCTCTTGAACCACATGAAGATTGGAAGCCCTCAACATGTAATGTCACAACATTAATCTAATCTTATACGCATTTCGGGTGGACGCATGCTTATATTTCACCTGCAATTACTTATCTATGGGATTAACATAGCATAGAACATCAAAAAAATGTGCAGGACTCTTTACAAAACAATCACTCAGATGATATTGCAGAATCTGGTAAGAGAGGTCTTCAAAGAGCATATTTTTATTGGGTAACAAAAGAGCAAACTTCATTTGAATGGTTCAAAGGTGTCATGGATGATATTGCAGAAAATGACCAAGATGTAAGATTGAGGACTAAACTCGTCATTTTTTCCTTATTTTGTTACCTCCTGTAAAGCATCGATACTTCAATAACCTTCACGTATCCGGTACTTCATCGATGCATACCCATACATAATATGTACCTTTATATTAAACTTATGGATGGTCTAAATGATGCAGGGTATTATAGACATGCATAACCACTTGACTAGTGTTTATGAAGAAGGCGATGCACGGTCGGCGCTTATTTCCGCGATTCAGAAGCTGCAATATGCTAAGAATGGAGTTGATGCAGTTTCTGAAAGCAGGGTATTAATTTACTACACATTAGACACTTTTATAGTTCTATTGCATTGTTCTTACATTTTTGTGATGTCTCATTATATGGCAGATAAGAACTCATTTTTCTAGACCTGACTGGAAAAAGGTCTTGGCTGAATTATCAAGCACACATCAAAATTCTGAGATAGGTATAGAAAATTTTGGTGCTTTGTGAAATTACAAATGAAATTTAGCATAAGAAAATATAAAATTTCCATGAAATAAATGAAAATAATCTATGTTATTTTTGTTGTTGATGTGGATGCAGGTGTGTTCTATTGTGGAAATCCTTCTCTTGCAAAAAAATTGAAGACTTATTGTGAAGATTTAAGCCTAAAATCATCCACAAGCTTTCATTTTCACAAGGAAAACTTCTGAAGGAGCAATCAATTTACCATCATCATTTCATTTTAATACTAGTCCTTTTTCTCTCTCTTTATCCTTTGTTTTCATGATCTCTACCAAAAATTTCATATGCAGAAAACATAATAAAATTCCATTGGTCTTTTTTTATGTTCAAATTTCATCAATCTACCAAAAAGCTTATGATATATAAAATATAGCTTATCACAAGTTAAAAGGAATATTCTTTTGTTAATCAAAAACATGTTCTCACATTATATTCTTATTAGGATTTTCAATCAAACAAACTCGATATTTGTTCGAAATTCAACTCATTGTTTAAGTCAATAAATTTGGTTCATGAGTTAAACGAGTTAAACTTAAGCTAAAAATTAAGTTTGTTAAATAAACGAATCGAATTTAAGTCAAATACAATACAATTCGTTAGGTTAATAAGATAGATCAATTATATATATAAAAACGTATATATTCATATGTAGAGGATCTTTAAACTTTTAGATATTTCATCATATATATATATATATATATATATATATATAGTATATATACATATTTTAACAAAAATAATTTATAATTATTATATCTTTTTTATATGAATAAAATATGTAACATTAAAAATAAACTCTTCATAATTTAAAATTCCCACTTCTCTTTACAAATATATACATTCTTATGAAATCAAACAAAAGCAAATCTCTATACCTAGTTGGTGGAAGCTCCAACAGATGAGTTCTCACATCTAGATTATGTAACATGTTTGTCATGAAATCTGCTATCTAGTTTGCCTTTCTATGTATGTGAATACAACGATTGTCCATATTCTTCCTAACCAGGTTCTATTAATGTCCACCAAAGAAGCATAAGGATGGATATGATCACAATCATTATTAATCAAGTTAATTGCTACTTATGAATCACTTTAAGGATTATTTTCCTCAAACGTTTTACTCCCAGCTAGAGTTAGCATGGAGTAAGTACCCCACAATTATGCTCATAAAGTAGTAGATGTTCCCAAGTTCTTGGATAAGCCAAATAACCAAGTCATGTTTAGATCTAAGCACTCTAACCCATAGAGATGTAGGATTAGATATTAAACCCCAACCAAGTTTCATCACCAGAGACATGTTAAACTAATGCATTCTTTTCAAACCCAAACCACTTGCATCATTTGGTATGCAAACATTTTCCCAAGTTATTAGGTGTGTTGATCTCTGTTTGTTAGTTGTACTTTCGATAAAGTCGTGTTGAATGTTTCAAGCTTATAACACATCTCCTTAGACAAAATATTTGTCTGCATGCACTAAGTTGGAAGTGCTTCTATAACTGACTTTGCAAGAGTCACTCTAAGTGCAAAATTAAGCACATTAAAAGACTTGATATTTACATGAAGTAACATAATGTATGATCAAGTTGCAGATTTAATTTCCCAACCCTGTCATGCAAGTTCTTTCATCAAGAAAAGTCCATTTCAGACAATCATATGCCTCCAAGTCCACCTTAATAGCCAACCAACTTGGTTTACTTTTGAGTGTATGCAAAACTTTCTGAACAATTACAATATTAATTGAACTATGTCTCCCTAGAACAAAACTGCAGTGATTAGGAGATATTAGTTTCCCAATAATATTTCTAAGTCGACTAGTAATGATTTTTGTCATTGCCTAGATAACTTTGTAGAGTATGGATGACAATGTGTATTCAGACCTGTGATACACGAGATTTTAAGGCCCACTATGGAATGGGTTTTATATATATATATATATATATATCATCCACAATGTTACATTACTAATTCATAAATATGATTGATATGTTGTTAAACAGTAATGTTACATTGTTAACTAGTAATGCAATGTTGTTAATTGATATATGTAATCTATTATGTTGATTAAGCAACTCCTATTAAAACAATTTTACATCTTAATGTTGAAATAGTCAATTTAAAATGTGTTTAAAACTTTAAATTATGTTTTATAATTTTTTCTTTTGTTGCCTACATAATATATAAGATTGTAGAAAACAAACACACAACTACATAAATTACTCGCAACTATTTTTGATGTTTTTGAATTTATGGGTACCTGCATACCCGCTGGGTACCCTAAGACACATGGGTAACAGACTCAACAAATATCAGCATAAGCCTAGGCAAGTGTGAATCCAAAAATGAAGCAATTGAGAGAGTCCGGATAATACAATATCCACACTCAACCAGTATCATCCCTATTGTAGAGGAGATAGGATGATATTGAGAAAAAAAATTATGGTGAATCAATGTTCGGGACAATAACAAGCTGATTATTAGTTTCAAATTGTCTCTTAAAAGAGACCTCGATGGAAAAAAATATAGGCAACGTTATTGTTTATATAAACTCCAAATATATATTGTAAAAATAGCAAATAAAATAACTTGATATTTATAAATATATGAACACATTACGTCATTTATATAAATTTTCACTGCACATTAAAACCAGTAACGTGAATTTATATATTTCAAACCATTGATTAATAATTTTAACACATGCATGGTTTAAATGCTTAGCAACACCAATGTTGTAGGGTTCTATCCAGGAAATTGGCACAAAAGCCCGTAACCGCACGTAAAATCTATACAGGCATAGGTACCAATCACAAATAAGTATATGCAAATTTTAGGAATAAGTATTTCAAACTACCAGTAGTACACATGGGTATAGTACTATTCGTTCAAGCAGGTACCCACTATATATGTAATTATTATATTACCCTTAATTAAAATGCACATATTACCCTATATACTTATTTTCTCCATACCCTAAACATTGCATCCTTCCCTTTCCCTAATCTCCCTTTTCGTAATCGGCAACGGAACCAGCAAAGTGAGGCAGGGACGATAAAACAAATCAACAAGGTGTGTTTCTCTTTTTTAGGCACAACATTGTTATGTCTTCTCTCTCACTTACATTGTTCATTCATACCATGATTTTCAGTCCCTGTTTTATTTTTCTTTAAAATGTGTTCCATTTAATCTTCAAATATGTGTTATGTTTTAATTTAAAATGTAAGCAATTGGGTCTGAAGGAAAGGTATAGTTAGATAGTTCTACTGTACAGGTAGTATGAAGTAGAAATCAAGTAAATATTCTTATTTATGTTTTCCTTTGTACATTCTTTTATGACCAATAATATAGGGTGAAGCAGGAGATAAATAGTTATGAATATTGCTGAGAATTAGCTGAACTTTGAATTTAGTTGAGAATAGTGTATATATGAATATGTTTTATATACAATATGCCCATAAATTTGGTATTCTCCTTGTGTCCTACACAGGGAGGGTACATGGCCAAACCAAACAACCACTTTAGAGATGGAGAAGTAAAGATAAATAACCAACAAGATTGTACTCTCAGAGAGATAAGCAGTTCATTCAACAAACTGTACCTAAAAGCCATTGCTCCACTCACTAGTATATTGATATATACACAAATGTACACCAACTTCATAACTTACTTTATGGCATGGATTCAAAGAAAGTTTGCAGATATGTTAGCATTGTAAAAACTGTACAGCAATGGCCAGCACATAGATTTTCCCATGGGAGCCAAGTTCTTGAATATCAATGCAGCTACTGTATCATATCAATCTGCTAATGCATGAAAAGAGAAAAGCATTGTAAAGAAATCTCAAAGTATTTTGCTTTAGTACTCGAGAGGGAAACCACTTACTCCAAGAGTAAGTTTAAAAAACGTACTCCACATCTTAGCCATCAGTTCTAAATAATATATATATATATATATATATATATAGTATATATACATATTTTAACAAAAATAATTTATAATTATTATATCTTTTTTATATGAATAAAATATGTAACATTAAAAATAAACTCTTCATAATTTAAAATTCCCACTTCTCTTTACAAATATATACATTCTTATGAAATCAAACAAAAGCAAATCTCTATACCTAGTTGGTGGAAGCTCCAACAGATGAGTTCTCACATCTAGATTATGTAACATGTTTGTCATGAAATCTGCTATCTAGTTTGCCTTTCTATGTATGTGAATACAACGATTGTCCATATTCTTCCTAACCAGGTTCTATTAATGTCCACCAAAGAAGCATAAGGATGGATATGATCACAATCATTATTAATCAAGTTAATTGCTACTTATGAATCACTTTAAGGATTATTTTCCTCAAACGTTTTACTCCCAGCTAGAGTTAGCATGGAGTAAGTACCCCACAATTATGCTCATAAAGTAGTAGATGTTCCCAAGTTCTTGGATAAGCCAAATAACCAAGTCATGTTTAGATCTAAGCACTCTAACCCATAGAGATGTAGGATTAGATATTAAACCCCAACCAAGTTTCATCACCAGAGACATGTTAAACTAATGCATTCTTTTCAAACCCAAACCACTTGCATCATTTGGTATGCAAACATTTTCCCAAGTTATTAGGTGTGTTGATCTCTGTTTGTTAGTTGTACTTTCGATAAAGTCGTGTTGAATGTTTCAAGCTTATAACACATCTCCTTAGACAAAATATTTGTCTGCATGCACTAAGTTGGAAGTGCTTCTATAACTGACTTTGCAAGAGTCACTCTAAGTGCAAAATTAAGCACATTAAAAGACTTGATATTTACATGAAGTAACATAATGTATGATCAAGTTGCAGATTTAATTTCCCAACCCTGTCATGCAAGTTCTTTCATCAAGAAAAGTCCATTTCAGACAATCATATGCCTCCAAGTCCACCTTAATAGCCAACCAACTTGGTTTACTTTTGAGTGTATGCAAAACTTTCTGAACAATTACAATATTAATTGAACTATGTCTCCCTAGAACAAAACTGCAGTGATTAGGAGATATTAGTTTCCCAATAATATTTCTAAGTCGACTAGTAATGATTTTTGTCATTGCCTAGATAACTTTGTAGAGTATGGATGACAATGTGTATTCAGACCTGTGATACACGAGATTTTAAGGCCCACTATGGAATGGGTTTGGGTCCGGGCGATGAGGTACCCAGACTCACGAGTACCTGGACTCACTATTTTTTCCTAAATATATATATATANAAATAAATCTAATGGTTTAGATCTACTCACTAATTCAAACCATTGGATTTCCCTAGAATTGGTGGCTAAGATGTGGAGTAAGTTTTTTAAACTTACACTGTGGATCCTCTCCCTTAGTACTCAATAGAAAGCATAAATTTAATAAAAAGAAAGATGAACAATCAAAACCACACTTGATACATTGTGCAGGTGATTGTTTCAGAGAATTACATGCAGGGCTCTACTCTAGTATATACCAAAACAAGTAAGGGCTAAAAACTAAGGGTCTGTTTGCGGGTTGGGTTTGAAGGGGAATGAAGGGAAATGGAAGGCTTCATAGCCATGAAACACACTAGTGAGATGACTCTAAAGTCTTCCATTTTCCTTTTTCCCCCTCCAAAACTCAACTCGCAAATAAACCCTAAATAATTTGTGTATGTTTAAGAAGTAGAAAGCAACCTTCCAATTGCAATAAAAATAAAATATTGAAATTGTACCAAAAAATTGACCAAATCATGCAAAGAGCAAACCTGAATGTGATGTTATAAGACACTGTGGATAAGATCCTTTGATTAGTCAAGGGTCTGCGTAATACATAAGCATTTCTAGAACCCGGTCAAAATTCTGCTCTCACAAAGGTGACCAACATACAATGCTTCAGAATGCACGAAAGGAGGGAAAGAAAGCAAAGCCAGAAGATATGCTAATTCACATTCCGACCTTGACATTATTACAAAACATGTAAATTTTGTTCTAAATCTGGAAGAAGGTACCAAGAGTAGTCTGCCCAAGAACCTTGGAACTTCGGTCAAGACCATGAGAAGCAACCTATGCAAAAATAAATTACCATTTTTTGTCAATTGATGTGAGATTGAATGGCAGATGAGGGTGAAGAATATTTCGTTACCATATAGGTCAAAACAGCGTAACGTTCCTCATTCAGGTAAAGTGGCTTGCCTCGATTCATCTCAAAATCCTAAAATAAAGAACATTACAAATAAATAGAAATATGATTCTTAAGAACTTCAAGCTTCAGTTACACCGCAAGAACCTAAATCCTGACAACTTATACAGAATTCCAAAACAAGCAACCATGAATGATGAGAAATTATTTTCTTCGCTGAAATTGTAGAGGTTTGGTGGAGAAGAGAAGAGATAGAATCTGAATATATTGATTTTATTATGAGATGAGAACTGTTTGGTCACTAACTTAATACACCCTTTTATAATAATAAAAATAATCTAGGTCAAGCACTATTGTAATACAAATAGTATAAGTAAACTACTTACATAATAATAAGAGACCTAATACTATAAGAATCTTACATTCTAGCATACTTAATTTTCTTCACATTCTCTAGTAGGCTTAGCGCAACCATAAGGTTGTTTGCCTTGTGACCTGAAAGTCATTCGTTCAAATCCTGGAAGCAACCTCCTCACTTGCGAGGATAAGGCTGCGTATATCTACCTTCCAAAACCCCACTATGAGGAAGCCTCATACACTGGGGTGACCTCTTTTCTCTAATGGCCATCAACAAATAAAATAAACACACTGTTTTATCAAAAAAAATAAAACTAAATCAACACAGAACAAATATCAGGTTGACAACTTTAACCCTCTCTCTGCTCTTTACTCTTTCAAGACAACATGTTGCCTATTCAACCTAAGGGCTTTATGACTTATAATATATAAATAACCTTCTGAGAAGTTTCTATTTAAATATTATAAAACAAGGCACAATAATATTTAGAAAACAATGTGAAACAAAAAATGACAACCTCATCCCTTAACTAAAAGGATTAGAGACAAATTCATTGTTACTTAGTACTTCATCTAAAAGCACACTGTTATCAGTTTAGCACTTAATTGGTTACTGAAACAAATTCCAACAAAGTTCCTTGATCCTAGAAGCCAGGCCCGAGACTCCCCAAATAAATAATTTCACTCAGCATCTTAATGATAAGACATAAAAGGGAAATCAAAGTCAAATTAAACTTTCGAAGGGAAACGCACCTCCTCACCAAAAGCATCCAGATATGGAGAAGGCCAGGGGGCCTGACGTGCAGATCTCTGTAGTATGATTGTTGTTCTCTGTCAATAAAAACACAACCCGTTATTCTCTTGCTATCCAAGCAAATAAGTAACTAAATGGAAAATGAAGAACATGAGGAGCCTGGACAAGACAACTCAAGTGGATCAGTGATCCAGGACTCAAGTTTAAACAAATATTCCCACATACCCTAATCAATAGAAACACTCCAGTACCAGCTCCGCAGGTTGCCGCATGAGTTTGACATCCACTTTCCCTTAAAATGTAAAAAAAGGAAATGCTTTCAAATTTTCACTAACAAATAAGGCCTCGGAAGAATAAATGAACCAAACTAAAATGAAAGTGTTAACTTGAAAATAAGGCCTAAAAAAATATAACAACTAAACAATATTTGAACAAAATTATAAATGTACAGCGGTTAACACTCCTAGGTTGACTCTTATGTAATAAGTCTACATAAATCAACAGAGTATATCACGTAATGTAAGTAAAATCAAGCTGTGTATAATGACAAACTTCTCAATCAACCTTTTAAATTAGAAAGAAATACTTCACAGATAAAATATTTACACCTATAACGGTCAACTATCATTCTTTCCAGCTTGGCATCAATTTGAAATCTTAATGCTATTATTGTTTCCTAATTCTACCTTAAATATTTTACTATATTTGTTAACTATAATTAAGAGGATGAGGTAGTGCAAAGAAAATGAATGTTTATATGTTAAATGAATCTTTACACATTTGTTCACCGGATGAACCTTTATATACTCCAATAATAAAATTGGTAGAAAATGAACCTGCAGCATGACTTCCAACTAGGGGAACACAATCTACCACACAGCAGGCACAATGCAGGCTCATGAAGCGTAGATTCACATTCAGGGCAGCGCTGTTTGATGCACCTGCTCATGAATAGAGAATGTATGAATCGTAAAAATAGTAACAAGGTGCCTTACATAACACATACAAAACATAGTAATTAAAAATACCTCCGCAAAAGATCCTGGTAAACATTTGGCAATCTCATTAACTTAAATGGAACTGCAGGTGTTACATACATATTATGTTGAATACCATGAGATTCAAATTCCTTGAAAAAATGATGACACCAAATAGTGACCGATGATCTTGAAACTTCATCCTTGAGAACCACATCAAGAGAGGGAATTTTAAACATATGCTCAAGCTCTTGAATTTTGGTGACCTCAAACAGTTCAATATTGGCCCTGTCCATTGTGTCATTTGGGGCATTCCATGATCCATCCAACACAATTTCCTCATCAGAAAAGGGTGCCGGGATGGAAGAATGGAGTATTTTCCATAACAGTGCACACCTTCGCAAATAAGGGAAAGTAAACCTCCGAATTGCATCTTTAATATCAACATTAGGATCAAAATAGTTTGACATGAAGTACTGCTGGTCACATCCAGATTCACTGATAATTTTATATATATCAGTAATCAGGCAATTCGAAATGCCTGATTCACTTGGTTTATGCTGAGATTTCTCACAATACAAAATTATGGCCTGCATCCAGATTAAAATGGACTAGGTAATATACACTGAAACAGTGAAAATGCCATTTAATTAAGTTGGGGAGAGCAAAGTAACCAACCTGTGTTACAGCTACTATATAGAAAACATGCACAAGGGATAACAAAGATTCTTCACATGACAAAAATGGGTATGGTAGACAAAAGAGAATCCACATCAATGTTGAGAAAGGGTCATGGGCAAGTATAGGATCTGAAGACTGTTTCCAAAAGCGTATGTCGATGTTTGAGAGGTCCATTTCAATATGCTTTAAGATAGACAACATATCACCTGTAAATATATAGATAGCTCATAGCAGTAACAAAATAGTACAATCAGCAACAGACACAAACACTGCAGAAATTAAAATAAAAGCTTGAGAATAAACTCGAGCAAAATTCTCTAGCATGCACAAAAAAGAACGGGAACTAAGAACAAGAACTATACCTCTCCCAGACATGTCATTATTTGCAAAATGCAGGGAAACCCCTGAGCAAATTGATTCCACAAAGAGCTGAATACCTATGAATCTTTGAAGCACATGAAGAGAGTTTTTAGTCCGTGTCTTCTGAACAAGTTTCAGAAACAAGGATAGAATAAAGCCACTAGAAGATTTGAGTTCTTCATGCATGGCACTAAGAGCAAAGTTTGGAGTAAAGGAAGTCCTTCCACAACGTGCAGCAATCTCCATTGACATCAAGGAGTACTTAAGAGTGTCCCACATCAGCATTGAGTGGTTTAATCTGGCAAATTTTGATAACTTATCTTGTTTGCCTGGGAAATATATTTTAGAAAGCACCCGGGAGAAAGTTTCAAGATTTGGTCTAGTGCTATCAATCTGCCGCAAAGGAATTGCTTTCAGGAATTTATCTTTCCCAACTGTACTGGCAGCAGATCGCAAGAGCTTCAAGGCTTGCTGAAGGCGGAGTGAATGAGTCACTTCATTAGATTCAGCTAAAGGGGCTTCTGTAGGTATTGAACCAATGCCTAAGCCAATAGAATGCTTCAAAGACTTCTGTAATTCTCCAGGTAAAGTAGGCAGGACACAATTTACAAGTCGTCGACACACTGGGCAGAGGAACTCTCCCTTAAAAAAGAGAACTTCAAATCATAACCTATATAGTTTTCATCAACCCATACAAAATGCAAAATAATATTTGAAGATAACTTCTACCTGATCGGGGTCAACAATATGTCCTCCTTCAAAAACAATTCTTCTGACAAATCTGTCAAAACGGTATTGAAGTTTATTAAAGCATCCCATGTAATAGCTCACTATATCAACAATAATCCCTCCCTTGTGAGGTTATTTGACCACCTATTCATTACAGTTTTATTATTTCTGCATAAAGTTTCTGTCCTTATGATTCTATGCTCAAACTTATTTTAGGAGGTGATAAAAAATTGTCAAAGTGGCTTGAGATTACTTTAGGCTTCTTTTGTTCAATTTATTCTTAGAGAAATAATTAGAAAGTGCAAAGAAACTGACTTTTCCGTACCTGTGAACTTCATATAAACAAAAGAATGCTCATTCTATGAAAAAGGCAAGAGTCAAGAAATAAAAGTATTGCTGCAAATATTGCCAATGAATTTTGAAATTTTAAGCATCACTTATTCAGAGTAAATTTACTCAAGAATGCAACAGTTAAAAACAAGGATTTGAACAAGGGTTGGTTGATCTCAAAAGATCAGTCCAAGACAATTCAAATGTGCCCAAAAAAGTGACTAGGAGAGGCATTCAAAGATAATAAATATAAGATAACTATAGATGAAACATACCTTTCTTTTAATGAAGACAAATATCGGTCAAGGCACCCTTCATGTACTGCATGCCCACATGAAGAAAGATGAACTCCATCACAATCTGTAGGGCCAAATCCATCATATGATGGATGCTGTGATGTCGATTCCACATAAGTATTCTCACTACAAGCGATTTCAGATGCAGAAGAGCTTTCTGACATCTCTCTCACAAGATCGCCTGTATATTTCCCGAGCAACACAGATTCGGTATCTATTATAATATTTGTATCCCCTCCGGTTCTTGGAACTTTCTCATCCTCATTCATCAGATTTGAAGACGACACAAGATCACGCATTTCCTCCCAGATGGAGAAGTACATACTATCTTCTAAATTGTCAAAAGTATATGCTGTCTTTTCTTTTTCATCAATAGATGTGTCTAGGAGCTGAAAGTTTCCCAAAGTTGGGAACTGATTCTTGACATATTGCAGAAAAGCATTAACTTCCCCAGGATCCCCACTAGAAGCTAGTTCATTGGCAGCAATCTGAACTAACTGAGTTAAGTGGGAAGATGAAGTTGATCCTGAACTACTTGAGTTCCAGTTTATAACCGATGTATCTGCCATCTTAGTGGTGGTAGGCATGTGTTCTTTATCTGATCGGCAAAGTTGAGCCCAAGATGGGGGACCCTTGTCAACAGAACTCACAAGCCTAGATTTCTTAAAAATGCAGAAAATAAAATGCATGAATTAGACCAGAGGGACTAAAATAAGTAACACTGAATTAAATTAGCAGAAGTGCAGTGCAACAAAATAGAACCTATACTTTATTAGCTCACAGCAGGTATACTACTACTATATTGCAAAAATACCTGAAGAAGAACCAAAAACGAAATTGGATGCTCTGAACTGTGGTCATGGCATAGGGAGCAAACAACTTGTTTAGATTCTTCAGCATCAGTGTCTAAGTCACCTTCTTGATGACCAACTTGAGAACTATTAGCAACAGTGGAATCAATGCTGGCCAAAAATTTTGTTTGCTGGGCTCTCATCTTTTCCTGCATTAGAAAGAGGAGTAAACCAAGATACTGATTCAGACAGTGAAGGCAGTTAAATTGGCGCAACAGAACTGGCTGGTTTGATAAAAAAAAGTAAATAAAGCATGGGTAACTGGTAACATTTACAATCAAATGCCTTCCCTTAGCCTGTCAACTACACAACCAGAAGATATTCAAAGCATATGTCTTCCAAGATATTCAACAATTTTAATATTCTAATAATTAATACAACTCCTCAGATTACTCTTGCAAGAAAAACAAATGAAAAACAGAAAACAGAATATACATATATACAGTGATCTACCATTATTGCAGCCTGCCTCTCTCGAGCTTTTGCTTTGCGTTTCTCACTATCAGAAGCTGAAAATGAGACACTTGAGTCTCTAGTTGGACAGCATTCAGAAATATGACTCACAACTTTAGGGGCAAGTTTTTGCAACTTAGTCATGCACCTGTGGTCAATCTCGGCAAATTTCTTTAGTAAACTTTCAATTAAAGATGATACACTGAAACCACCTGCTTCTACAAAGTTGTCTGCAGTTTCCTTCCTGTTCATTTCCATCAACACAACAAGAAGTGACAACAAGCTTTGTTCGCCAACACCATAAAAAGCATCTGCATCAATAATTTCTACAGAGTAGGCTATTATAGGAATTTGGGCCACATCATGACATGTATTCTCACTAGATTCTTTCTGCTGAAAGCAGATATCTAATGATAATGATAGCAAATGCAGTGCAGGTAAAAGAACATCATCAGGAGCACGAGATTCAGCAGATTTAAAAGTAAAAACAGCATAGAATAGCACTGCACGGATAATCTGCAGAACAACTTTGCAGGTGGCTATTCTGGCTATCCCCTTCAGAGGAGGATGAATGTTGGTCCAGCGGGGCAACTGAGTGGTTAATGCAGAGCCACCACAGAAACGTAAGTATCTTTCTTCAGCAACTTGTAAATCCTTCGAGTTCCAACGTGGATGATACAAATCCAATTCTTTCCAAAAGGGCCACCTCAGAGAATACATGCCCTAAAGTAACATGAAAATCTAGGTGAAATATAAGCTAAATGATGAACGTGAGAATTTTTCATAAAGAGTATGCCAAACCTGATTAAAGCCAGATGGATTAGAATAAACAGCAACAGTATCCAAAATGTCTTGAAGCTCTTCAAACTTAGAGAGATCACGAGGAAGAGACTTCACTAATTGACTATGAGTAGCATCTCCAATGGCTAACTTATAAATTAATTCTCTTTTCAAACTTTCAGCAGTAGTTAGCCCACAAAAGCGCCTTTCTTTTACTATCTGAATAATAAGAGTAAGCATTTCCTGGGCTAAAACAGGTTCATACCTGTAAAATGTAAAAAAGAAAGCAGTCATTAGTGAACAAGTTATCTTAACAAGATCAGACAGATAGACAAAAAATACATGGTAGGAGCAATATATGAGCAGAACACAACAGAACACAGGTAAAATTTGGCTTTCATTGGTATTTTAACCTAAGCTTCCACAAATATGAGGTAATGATTAGACACCAATAAAAGGACACAAGTAAAACTTTAATATTTGTATTGTGATTTTTGTAACCGTTTTGGTCATGACGTGGCAATGTGCTATTATGCGCCCTATGGTTACAGTCCTCTCTCCTTTGCCCCTCGAAATGTTGGAGCTTCTCTATGCCCATCATCCTTCACACAAAATGGGTTGGGCCATCTCTCTTCATTTAATTTCACACATGGACCTCCTCAAGCCCACTTTCCTTCATACACTGATCAATTATACTCTCCTCCTTCACATTTTCCTCCAACTGCAGCACATTATACATTTGGGCCTCCTTCATCTCAGTCTCTTCTTGGACCTGGTCCTCCCTCATCTGTTCCTTATGGTGTCAACTCTTCTCGAGGACTAACCTATCCTCCTTCTTCTTACACACCACATGCCATGACAGCAAATGTTGAAGCTCCCAAACCTTCTACCTGGTATCCAGATTCGGGAGCCACAAATCATCTCACCTCAGATGTTGGTCTCGTTCATACTCCTACTGAACGGTTTGGTCTGGATCATATATTCATGGGTAATGATCATGGTATACCTATTTACTCCACAGGGACTTCTCAGTTTACTTCTACTTCTTCAATTTCTTTTTCTTTACATAATCTCTTACATGTTCCTCAAATTACGAAAAAGCTTCTTAGTGTTTCGCAATTTACCAAAGATAATCACTGTTATTTTGAGTTTCATGTTGACAAATGTTTTGTGAAATCTCAGGTTTCTAATAAGCTTCTTCTTCAAGGTTCTATAACCAAAGGTGGCTTGTATGTGTTTCATGATCTTATACCCAGCTATGTCTCTCGTTCTAGTTGTTCCGTTGCTTCTGGTTTAAATAAATTTGTTGATACCGTGAATGATTCTGTTGATAATTGTAATGGACTTCCTCTATGTTTAGGTCTTTTCAGTTGTGGCATTGTAGACTTGGTCATCCTCATGAGGCCATTGTCTATAATGTCTTGAAACATTGTAATGTTTCCCCATTGCAATAAAGACTTTACTGATTTTTGTAATGTGTGTTGTATGGGCAAAGCTCACAAATTAAATGCTCCTTTGTCTTCTAATGTTTACCATAAACCTTTTGAACTTGTGTTTGTTGACTTATGGGGACCTGCACCTTAGTTCTCATATTCGGGTTTTCTATATTACTTCATTATAGTTGATGCTGACTCTAGATTTACTTGGATGTTCCTTATGAAACAAAAGTCTGATACCTTGTCTCTATTTCAAATGTTTATACAATTAGTCAAAACTCAGTTTGGTACAATCGTTAAGGCTGTACAAAGCGACTTTGGTGGTGAATTTAGACCTTTCACCACCTATCTTCAGTCCTTAGGCATACAACACAGATTGTCTTGCCCTCGCATTCACCATCAACAAGGTACTATGGAAAGGAAGCATAGGCATATAGTTGAGACATGATTGACACTCCTGTCTCATGCTAAGCTTCCTATGGACTATTGGGAGTTTGCCTTTATGGTTGTTGTGTATTTGATTAATAGGAATCCTACACCCACTTTACAACATCAATCTCCTTACCAGAAATTGTTTGGTACTGTCCCTGATTACAAGTTTCTCAAAATCTTTGGGTGTTCTTGTTTTCCTCTTCTTAGACCCTACAACAAACATAAACTTGAACCTAGAAGTATTGAGTGTGTTTTCTTGGGTTACTCTCCTAATCATAAGGGTTATAAATGTTTATCCCAAAATGGTAGACTTTATATTTCAAAGGATGTTATTTTTAATGAACATTCATTTCCCTTTCAAAAATGGTCTTCCTGCCTTGTCATCCTCTATCAACTCCCTTGTTTCTTCTCCTCCGACCTCAATTTTCTTACCCCCCTACCCTTGTTTCACCTTCTAATATTCCTACAAGTTCCACTCCTTCTCTATCCACTTCAATGTTTTCTCCCTCTTTATCTAGTCTCATCACTTCTCCTATACATGTGTCTGATTCTAGGGATGCCTTCTTCTTCCACTCATCCAATGCAAACAAGGTCTAAGTCTGGGATTTTTAAAACCATTGTTCCTAGGGTTCTCCTCACTCAATGTGAACCTGTTAGTGCCAAATCTGCTCTTGTTGATCCTGTTTGGAAGCAAGCTATGTAGGAAGAGTACAATGTTCTTCTTGCTTTGGGAACATGGTCTCTTGTCCCTTTACCTCATGACAAACAAGCTATTGGTTGTAAATGGGTTTCTCGAATCAAAGAAAACCATGATGGATCTATTCACAATACAAAGCAATGTTAGTTGCCAAGAGTTTTCATCAAAAGTTCGGCATTGACTAAACTGATATTTTTTCACCGGTAGTTAAACCCATTACCATTAGCATTCTCTTGACCCTTGTTGTTACTCATCAATGGCATATTGAACAACTTGATATCAATAATGTCTTCTTAAATGGAGTTCTCAATAAAGAGGTTTACATGCAACAACCTTCTGGTTTTCAACACAGTGACAAATCCTTAGTATGCAAACTTCACAAAGCAATTTATGGTCTCAAGCAGGCTCTAAGACAATGGTTTATGAAGCTTAAGTCTACACTCCTTACTCTTGGTTTTATGGTCAGCAAATGTGACAATTCTCTCTTCATGCTTACTTCATCTTCATCTCAGCTCTTTGTTCTAGTGTATGTTGATGACATCATTGTCACTGGCTCTTCTTCTTCTCAAGTGCACAAGGTCATTCAAGATCTTAGTTCCTCCTTTGCTCTCAAACAGCTTGGTAAACTAGATTACTTTCAAGTTCTAGGAATTGAAATCAAGCATCTCACTAATGGGTCTCTTCTCATGTTCCAATCAAAATACATTAGAGATCTCCTTGATAGAGCAAATATGGGTACTGCTAAACCTGTGACAGCACCTATGACAAGCAGTTGCAGACTCACTAAAGAAGGGGATGACTTCTATGTTGATCCCACCTTTTATAGGTCCATTGTTGGTGCTCTTCAGTATGCAATAATCACTAGACCTGATATCACTTACAGTGTCAATAAAGTCTGTCAATTTCTTAGCCAACCTCTCAACTCTCATTGGGCAGCTGTGAAAAGGATCCTTAGATGCCTTCAAGGCACTGTCTCTTGTGGTATGTTTCTTCAAAAGGTTGTTGTCTTTGCTCCTCTTCCTATCACAGCCTTTTGTGATACTGACTGGGCTTCTGATGTGGATGATAGAAAATCAATTTCAGGAGCCTGCATCTATCTTGGTCCTCACCTAATTACTTGGTGGTCCAAAAAGCAGAACACAATTTCTAGGTCAAGCACAGAGGCTAAACATAGGAGTCTCGCTTTGGCTGCTCAAGAGCTAATGTGGGTTGAGTCTCTTTTACAAGAGATCAAGTTTTCATATTCAACTCCTATCATATTGTGTGACAATTTGAGTATAGTTGCCATGTCACATAACCATGTTCTTCATAATAGAACCAAGCTCATTGAACTTGATCTATACTTTGTTCGTGATAAAATTCAAAACAAGACTTTGCTTGTTGGCCATGTGCCTTCTGATCTTCAAACTGCTGATGTCCTTACCAACCCTCTTTCTACTGAGAAATTCACTAACTTCAGGAAGCAACTTCAAGTTAGAGATTACTCTAGTCTCGTCAAGCATCCTCAACACCCTCAAATTCAGGGGGGTATATTAGAATATACTTAGTTAGTTTTAAATTTGTTTTTGGTTTATATTAAAGTGAGGTAAAGGTTGTGATTGGCTTTACTATGCTGAGCTATCAAACCTTATATAAACCCTCCTTCCCTCCTTTTGTAACTGATTAAGTTTGAATAACAAAACAGATTCAGTTTCATCTTCTTCTTCTTTCTTTCTCTCTCTCTCTTCTCTCTCTAAACGGTTATTCTTATAAAGATATATAACTGAAGGGCATCCACCAACACCTTATTCGTTTCAAAGCATTGGTTCCTGACTTGGCATAAAAAACAATGGAGTGACCAATAGGCTTCTAAAAGCATGATAATGAAAAAGGTCCAATCAAGAAAATAGTTTTATCTTTCAAGAACTTATATGCATTGATTTCCTATAATACTGTGTAATGTGTATTCTAAGAATTTCAAATAACAGATATGCATGAAAAGGTTGTCATGTTGCAAATGATAAGGACATACTCGCTAGACCGTTCAAGATTTAGAGACAAGTAGTTTGACAATCCAAAGCGATCTAGAATTCTACTGACATATTGATCTTCTGGAGCCAATGCAGCACAACACTGAAGAAGAAATAGATCAAGCTCCAAACCTTGTTCAGACCTGTAGAAGTAAATAAATACTATAACATTATATGATGGATGGACTATATTCCATAGATACAGCAATAGAAGTGACTTACCAGCGTACTGATCTATACCATTCATAAGATAGTAAAGCAGCATCTCCATTTTTCCGCCACATTCCAGAATGAACTTCAGCACAAAATACTCTAATCCGCAGTGGATGCTCCATTATAAAGGAAGAGAAACCATGAGGATGAGTTCCACGTAAAGCACTCTCGAAGAAGTCAACGCAGATTGTTGACAATGAGTTAGTAGAACAATCATCAGTCACATCTTGCACTTGAGATTTATTAAAATATATTCTTAGTGCCTTCTGTAACAACATAGATAGCAATCTATGAAACGGAATGTGTAGAGATATATCTTGTGAACTAACATCATAGACAATATGTGGCCAATCAGGTGATGATAGAAAACGTAGACCATCTAATTCTGCAGGAAAATCCTCTTCCATTGCATTTTTATCAAAACCAAGATAAGTGCTGGTGTTTTCACAATCAATTTCACCATTTTTTTTCAGTTTACCATCCTTCACTGCATTTTTACCCATTTCCGAGCCATCAAGACAGAAATCAGAGCATCGCTTACCATAATCTTCACTTGAACTTGCAAGCTTACCAAAAGTATATTTACCCCTTCTGAAATTAGATATTGTTCTCTTAAATGCTGAAAAATTGCCATCATAGACACTATCACTGTTAAACATGTTAGGAAGTACACCTGGGGTATTCTCAACTCCCAACCAATGCTCAATAGCCCTTAAACACTCATATATCAACCAAGTGACAGAATGTGGAAGATGGAAATGAGAAGAGGCGTCAGACTTTATCTCAGGAACCTTTGGTGAAGCAAAGGCACTGTTACTACTGGTCACGCAACATGCAGAGCTTTCCTGGGATAGCCGCCCTACCTTCATATTTCTTACATTATCTCCATCATCTGATTCATGCTTTTCTGAGATCCAAACAATTTCATCCTCCATCCCTCCCTTGCTGGAATCAGAGAATGCCCCACCCACCAATAGAGAATGAATATTGGCAATAGAGTGGCCTAAAAAAAAAGGGAAATGGACATTTTCAGTTTCTTCTTCTATATGCTGACCTGTTTCTCGCTTCGAAGGATTCATCCCTTGCACAAAGGACAGGAGTCTCATCCACGTTCTTGAGATATCCTGCTGGTCATTGGCTACATATCTGGGCACCACCACATGGCTCATAACAAAACGAATATCTTCGACAACACGTATTGTTGTCTCATACAAATTTGCCCACTTGGAAATCTGCAAAAGGATTCAATATTTACTTAACAAAGCATCATGAAAGCATGATTAAAAAACATAATTATAAAAAGTATAGCTACATTTCATTAATATAAAATCCTTAACCAATTCTACAGCGACAAACAGTCATTATGCTTGCGCATGTGAACATTATAACTATCAAATTATTACTTTAAAGATGTGCATTGGCAGTAGAAAAATTATATTTTATCAAATAAAAAAAGGTACTAAATCATTACCTGCAAGCGACCATTTTCTGAACAAGAATTGAAAATTTTCTCTAAACATCCCAACTGCATGGCTAGTAGGTTGATTTCCTTCACAAGACGTGGTGTAAGGGTGGGCACTGTAAGTATTTGCACAGAGAATGTGGACAGTAGAGGGTACTTCTTTAGAGGGAGGTCACTGCACTCTTCTATGGCTTCATTTACAACAGTTGGATAGTAAGTGAGAAAAACCTTGGCAAACTCATACTTAAAAATAGGTTCACCCAATAATTTCAAGAGTAGCTCATGGAGTTTCCTTACAACAACATCAGTTAAAAACCTCTCAGCTCTCACTAGGATGTTCAATAAACCAGTAGAAGAGAACAATGACCTAGCAACAAAACTGAGCAAACTCTCACTATGCTTGCAAAATTCTAAAAGCATATCAACTACAGCAAAAGTTAGCTCATTTCCAACCGTCTTTCTTTCTGCAGACATGGCAGAATCACTCGCAAACTTTAGTCTGCCATTCCAACAAATAAAAAGAGAACCAAGCACAGGTGCAACAGAGTTTGATAATTTCTCTGGAAGGGGCTGTATCTGCTCGGCACCCTTATGCTTCGAGCAGAAACCCTTACGTTGCCACGCCGTCACATCCCCACAATCACAACACCCACCACCTGTGTATATAACAAAGTAATCGTGGCCCTTGTGATCCCCATTTTCAAAACAAGGAACACAAATTGCACAAGTCGGATCGTGCTCACAGGTCCTGCACCTGTAAGCTATATCATTATGTCCCCAAACAGACCCACACACGCCCCTCTGCCCAACAGACATCTCAGAAAGGCCTTTCAGGGCAGCACCAGGATCGCCCTCAAACATTAGCCACTGCAACCACATCATGCTATGACGGAAAGTCTTCTTCATAGTAACACCCATCGGCAATTTCTTTGAGCCCGGTTTAGAATCCGGTAATGCTTCACCCACTTCCACATCAGTAGGCAATATAACAGACACCAGCTCAGGTATCAGCTCCCTCTTATCCTTAACAAAAGCAACCAAACCAGGTTGGTCAAGCTGCTCCTCAGGAACTCCGAAGTGAGCAAGCTTCTGAAACATGCCAAAACCATACATTGACATGAAAAATTCACCATAATTTAAACAAATAAAAAAATATCAATAAGATTCATTGGTGAACAAAATTGAGCCAACTCAAAAGGGGAGAACAAATTACAATAACCTAAAATAATCAATGAACACTAGAAGTGCCAGAATCAACCACTAAATGTGAATTTGAAGAAAACCTCATAATTGAACAGACTTATAAAGCATGCTTAACACACACATTAACATGGAAAACTCATCAACATAAAAATTAAACAAATACACAATATAAAAAATCTTCATTTGTGAACAAAAACATATCAAACTTAAAAGTGGGAAACACCTAACAATAACTTAAATCAATCAATGAAAACTCAATCATTCAAAAAATCTAAATTAATCAGTGAAATAAACACTAATCGAGTATGAATTTGAGTAAAAAAACTAGAATCAGAGAAGGAGAGTCGTTACCTTAACAATTCGATCACGGGGTTTCAGTGTTTGGGAACCAGAGGGTGAATCGATTTCCATATCATCGGCCATGAGAGAGTGACAGAGAAGAAAACAAGAGAGCGAAAACCAAAACCAAAGGCTTCGCTACACAAGTTTTGTTGATTCTGAGAATTGAAGAAGCAATTTCGATTCTCAATTTATAGCTTATAGTAGAAGAAAAGATGAACCATTTTGAAAACCCTAATTGCATTTCTGAAAATCCATAAATTTTGATGTGAGATACTGAGCCATTGGTAAAAGATGAAGATGATACTATATATAGCTATTATTACACTCATTTAGGTGTCTTCTTCTCTTCATCTTCATGTTTCATTCATTCACTAATTTTTATATTATTTTTTATTCCAATTTAATTATTACAATGAAGGGATTCACTTAATATAGAAATAAGCTCACAATCAGTCCATCTAAATCATTGGATTTTTCATAGAATGAATGTTTGAAATGTAGAGTAAGTTTTTTTTAATTTACTATTGGAGTAAGTGAATCATCTCCTCTCTTTTTTAATATCGAATTGAGTTTTTTTAGATGGTTGGTTGTCTTTTGTTGTGATGCGGAAGTAAGCTCACATAATTTGAATTTATCATTAGATTTTCATAGAATGAATGTTTGAAATGTAGAATAAGTTTTTTTTTAATTTACTATTGGAGTAAATGAATTCTCTCATTTTTTTAAATATCGAATTAAGTTTTTTTAGATAGTTGGTAAGGTTGGTTGTCTTTTGTTGTGATGTGGAAGTAACTGGTTAAAATCCTAAGTAGAAGTAGACTCTTCACATATATATCACTCTAGTACATAGGAGACTCGTATATTAAGTTGCCTTTTTTTATCAAAGTGAATTTTATCTAGTCTAACAAAATATATATTTTATACATGCGAGAAGAATTAAGCGATTGATAATAAATTTAAGAAATTTGAGTATTTATAAATTGTGTGAGCTTTATTGGTAGCATCAAGTGGATTTAACTTATGGTTGTATATGATAAGTTTGACATGGTAAATTTGAAATTAGAGTCCTCGATTTGAGCTTCATATCTTTAAATCTGCTTCTTATGAGGGGTTTAGTCATTATATTTGCAACTTCACTCATATAAACACATAAACCATAAATTGATTAGCATCAATCATGTGAGCTTTTTAAGATGATCACTCGTATATTTACTTTCATAAAGTAATTTGGATCCATTTGGGAGTTTTTTTACTTTAATTCCTTGGAAATAGTTAGGAATATCAAAGTCCTTTAGTGTGAATATCTAATTTAACTTTCTCACAAGATCTTAGGATTTGGTCCGAATATAATTATATTATCAACATAGACTAAAAAATAGTACATCACTCCCTAGACTTAGTATGATTGATTTATGAAAACTAACTAGCTATGTTCTCAAATAACAATAGTGGAGAAAATTTTGTATAAGGAGTGGTAATTGTCACAATACAACCATTTGTGATGATTCAAAAATGAATAAATGATGGTGTGAACATCTAATATTGTATGATTTATTTTGATACAAGAATAAACCAATGAATGAAGAGTATAAGTGCATTGTGTAATGTGTTATGTGCCTCTCTCTTATTTCCATTTTTTGTGTCTATGTCATCATGACACAATCTTTTCTTTAAGCTGCACCGCTCTATTATATGATGTTGGAGAGTCCAATATTGTAATATAAAAAGAACGAGATATTTTAATTTTAATTTTTTACTAAAAAATGATTCCAAATTATAGTCATTAAATATATTTGTTTACCACATGTCATAATCTCCATCCAATATTATTACTCTAAAAATTACTGTATTTTCACTCATTAAAGCTTTATGATACTTTTCTCGTTGCATTTTAATATCGTGGTTCAGATTCGTTGGATTTTAATCTTTTGTATTTTAATTAAAAAATCAAATTCAAAATTAAAGTTTTTTATAACTTTTAAATATTTTCTAATAAAAAAAATATTCATGTAATATCACGATTTGATTTCCTTATTTTCATTAAAAAAACAAAATTCAAAATTAAAAATTTATTTCATTTTCTAAACTTTTAAAATCTTTATTTTCGCTACATAAAATCCCAAAACCATGTATACTAATGTAGTAACTCAAATTGCTTGTAACTCATTGGCAAGGACCCACCAATCAATCATGAATGTTGCATATTAAAAATCAAAGAATAAGAAGAAAAAAATATGAATTTTATTCATTGAATGAATAAATTTGAGTGAATGATAGTTTACAATTAAAGTAAACTATATATACATGGAAACAAAACCTAACAAACTAAAAAAGAAAAATAACTCTAACTATAAAAGGTAAGTGAGTTTAAACTAATTATTAACTCAATACAATATTAACTCAAAATACCAACATATATTTCAACATTCAGAAAATTCCTTCCACCACCTTAGATTCTTCACTCCCTTGATCCTCCCTCTAAATTTAGTTGTTCCTTCCTCAAATATGTTTTGGATATTTTCCTTCAAATATCTCTTTAATGATTAGTTGAAAGACTTTAAAATCATTCTATAGTATAATATGATAATGTGGTAACAATAAACCAAATATATGTAAACATATTTATTTAGATTGATTTGGTTGATATTATCCTAAAATCAAATCTGAATGTGATATGTAAACAAATTTGTTTAGATTTTTGGAACAATTTTTGTTTATATAAGCAATGCACTATTGAGGAATAAAACATATGAATCCATTTCTTTACATGGTATCAGAGCCAACCAAAAGAAACTTTTTTTTAGAAAATGTATATGACACACATGATGATGGAAGGTGAAGGTTCTGTGATATATTCAATAACGGAATATGCTCAGAAGAAAAAACATTCACCTTAGATTCTTAATAGTGGGGCATTTAATCACATAATAGGGGATTTGCAACATCTATACAACGTAAGGGACGTGTCTAGATGTCATGTTGGACTTAAAAATGAACACACTGTCATCTATGCTAAGGAATGAACAATAAAACTTTTGATAATTTAAATCTTGAACATGTACTTTATGTACCTCCGTTCAAATGCAACTTGATTTCTATATCACAATTGTCACATGACTCAAACTGTAATGTTCAGTTTATTAGTGATGTGTGCTATAGAGGATCGAACCTCGAAGATGCTGATTGGTTTGGGTGAACGAATGAATGAACTCTATCTTTTTCGAGAAGCCCTAACGAAGAAGGTATGAAAAGTTGAAGGAATGAATGAGCTAGAAGTATGACACAATATGTTAGGACATCCATCTTGGAAAACTACTCAACTAATTTCCAATGATAGTAGAAGTGAAATTAGTAATTTCAAAAATAAAGTCTATGACATATGCAAAGAGCAAAGCAAACTAGAGAAACATTTCCATTAAGGAATAACAAGGTTTTTCATATATTTGACTTGATATGTTGTGATTTATGGGGTCTATATAGAACTCGTTCATCTTGTGGGGCTTCACATGTTCTTACTATCGTTGATGATTGTTCACGTGCAGTATGAATCTATTTTCTAATTGATAAGAAACAAGTCACCAAAGTGCTGACAAATTTCTTTTCTATGGTAGAAAATCAATATAACAAACGAGTTAAAATTGTGAGAAGTGGTAACGGAACAAAATTCATTTGCATGAGAAATTATTTTCTAGATCATGGGATAGTGTTTCAAACTTCATGTATAGGGGCACATCGGCAAAATGGGAGGGTCAACGCAAACATCGTCATATTCTCAATGTTGCACGAGCTTTACGATTCCAAGGTAATTTTCCTATTGATTTTTTGGGAGAGTGTGTTGACAGCAGGCTATTTGTTCAATCACATATCAAACACAATTTTAAAAGGTAAAACACCATATGAAGTGGTATTTGGACAAGAACCCTCCTACAATCACTTACGTGTGTTTGATTCTTTATGCTTTGCTCGCAACCAACACACCAATATCGATAAATTTGCAAGTCGAAGTCGTAGATGTGCCTTTGTAGGATACCCCTATGGGCAACAGGGTTGAAGAGTTTATGATCTAGAGACTCATGAATTCTTTGTTTCACGAAATGTGCAGTTCTTTGAAAACCAATTTCCATATCAGTGTTCCAAAAATAAGAAATAAACCTCTCATTCTTTGCTTATTGATGATATGGTGGACACTGACCTTAATGACATGCAAACACCAATTGATCTTGCTCTCGACAATGGGGTTTAAATACTATAACAACCATTGGTGAAGCTTCCAAAAATCAAGACTCAAAACATTCACTTGTGAACAGTCTCATGGCTGACGTCTTAGATGTCAATTTTATGATTCCAAACACCACAATGCCCACTAATCCTGATGAAAATCCATTACTTGGACACGAACATCGTTTAAAACAACCATCAACGAGACTTCAAGGGTATGTAACAAACACAATGTAGAAGTTGAGTCTTTTCCATAGTTCATCATCTTCATCACATCCTTTAAGTAGTCCCTATGAAAATCCATTACTTGGACGTGAACATCGTGTAAAAAAACCATCAACGAGACTTCAAGGGTATATAACAAACAAAAAGCAGAAGTTGAGTCTTTTCCCTAGTTCATCATCTTCATCACATCCTTCAGGTAGTCCCTATCCTATTGCTCACTATGTAAACTGCGACAAATTTTCTTTGTCATATAGACACTTCCTTACATCAATCGATGTAGAAAAAGAGCCCTGATACTTTCATGAGGCAGTAAAAAATGCATAATAAAGACATGTCATACAAGTTGAAATCGATGCACTGGAACGTAACGGTACATGAAGCGTGCAACCATTGCCTCCAGGGAAGAAAGGTCTCAGATACAACTGGGTGTATCACATCAAGTACAATTCTGATGGCTCCATAGAGCGATTTAAAGCATGTTTAGTTGTGCTCGAAAATCATCAAGAGAAAAAAATCAACTACACTGAAATATTTGCTCATGACACGATACTAGTAACATTGCAAACTGTTCTTGCAGTGGCAGTAGTCAAATTCTAGGAACTTCATCAAATGGATGTACACAATGCATTTCTACATGACGATCTCCATGATGAAGTGTTCATTCGTCTGTCTCCTGGTTTTTCCGTTTTAAGCAAAAACATGGTGTGTAAACTTCGAAATCGTTGTACGACTTAAAACAAGTTCTGCGTTGTTGGTTCACTAAATTGTCTCATGCACTTGTATCTTATGGATTTAAGCAATCATGTCTTGATTATTCTTTGTTCACCTTGCATAAAAAATGGGTTCAACTTGTTGTTCTTGTTTATATCGACGATCTAATCATTGCCGGTAATGTTTCCTCATCCATCAAATGGTTTTAAAAACCTACCTCAACGAATGCTTTCACATGAAAGATCTTGGCACATAGAAGTATTTTCTAGGTATTGAGGTTGCTCATAATCCTACAAGTATTTTTCTCTATCAGCGTAAGTACACGCTCAATATTATTTCTGAAATTGGCATTCTCGGTGCTAAACCCGCAGACACGCCATTAGAACAAAATCATTGTTTGTCTCTTGCTACGTGAACTCTTCTTGCCAACCCTGAACGACATTGTCGATTGATTGGGTGATTGATTTATCTATGTTTCACATGTCCAGAGCTTTCATTCAGTGTTCACACTCTATCTCAGTTCTTGCAGGAACCACAAATTGAGCATTGGGAAGTTGCCTTTAGAGTGGTTCGGATTCTCAAGGGAAATCCTGGTCAATGCATATTGCTTTCTCGCAACTATGATCTCCAACTTCATGGATGATGAGACTTTGAATGAGCTAGTTGTCCTCTTACAGCTGCTCTGTTACTGGTTGGCTTGTCCAATTTGGTCAATCCCATATCTCTTGGAAAACAAAGAAACAACACACCATTTATCGATCGTCGACTAAATCTGAGTATGGGTCCATGGCAACTACTACATGTGAGCTCAAATGGTTAAAATGGATTCTTTCCAATCTTGACATCGCTCATACCAAACCTATTATTCTTTACTGTGATAGTCAAGCAGCCTTGCACATCGCTAAAAATATGGTATTTCTTGAACGCACCAAGCATATAGAAGTCGATTGTCACTTTTTTCATAGTGAAGTCCTTCACCACAATATTCTTCCAACTTATGTCTCTATTATTGCTTAACTCACATATATCTTCACCAAAGTTTTGGGAAAACCACAGTTTGAATCCTTCCTAGGCAAGTTGAGCATTCTAAATCTCCATGCTCCCACTTGAGGGGATGTAATGCGGTAATAACAAACCAAATCTATGTAAAGAGATTTCTTTGGATTGATTAGGTTGTTATTATCCTAAAATCAAATGTGGAGGTGATATGTCTACATATTTGTTAGATTTTAGGAACAATTTTTGTGTATATAAACAATACAGTATTAAGGAATAAAACATTTGAATTCATTTCTTTACGCATAAAGTAGCTAATGTTATAGGGAAAATGATAAGCCAAGAAATTGTTAAAAGTTCCAACCTATTCTTCTTTTTATTATAGAGATTCACATTAAATTTGAGAAAGGCAACTATTTTGGAGTCAAATCGGCTATAATCTTATCAATATTGTTGAAGAACATGGTTATTTAGTGGAACTTTAGATCTATGATGTTGTTACTTCCTACTATAATGAACCAAGCTAACTCGGTATTCGTTCAAAACTTGATTCGTTATTTAGCTCGATAAACTTGGTTCATGAACCAAATGAGTCGAATTTGAGGTGGAAATTGAGCTCATTAAATAAATAAGTCGAACTTGAATTGAATACAACTCAAATCGTTTAATTCATGAGCTGGCTCGATATATATAAATTAATTTTTACTTTATAATCCATGCATTTGTTTTATATTTATTATAATTATATATATACAATGTTATATTTATATATAAAACTTTTTGCATTGTTTTTTAAAATAAATTAATGGTTTGAGTTGTCTAAATGAACCAACTCGAACTGAACCAAACAGTTCACGAACTTTAACCGAGCCAAACTCAAGCTAAAAAAATAACTCGTATCGAACTCGAATCAAATTTCGAGCTGAACCAATCCTTATCATTGCTAGTTCTCGTCCAGGGGCGGAAAAGTATATTACCTTTAATATTTTTTATATATTTACTTATATAAAATTATATCAATGTCAGTTGATTATCCTATTTTGATATATTTTACATTAATTTTGGGGGGATGGATGGTGAGACCATAATGAGAGACATTAAACACTTAAGGAAGCGTATAAGAAAACATTTGGTTTGATTTTAGAGAAAAAAATATGTATATACTGATAGTGTAAGATATTTAACATGTCACTTTATTATTCATCATTCATTTCTAATTATTATTGAGTTTTAAATAAAAAGTAATATAAATTAATAGTGAATAGTATATTGATTGTGCATAAATCTTTACATTATTAATTCATAAATTTATACTGTTGTTTTTAATTATTATATGTGCAAGAAGAAATATATTAGGAAGTGTGGTGCGTCGATATACATACAGAATAAGCATATAAGTCCACACAAAGTTTAAGGCCCATTAATCGATTATGCAATAATAATCCAACACAAGTAGAAGCTGTTTTTTATAGGATTGAACAGAATATTCAACATATTTAAATAGTAAAATTCATTGCATTGATTTTTGTACACAATCTTTTTCTTTAATTTAGTTGATTTCGCCTTATAAACTATTATTTTATTTTTATGTACAAAAAATTAATCAGAGAAGACGGAAAATTGTACCACTCCTTAGTTTTCTTAACTTGAAGTCTTCAAATGTGATGAATATTTTTAATTTTGAAAGTGGAATATAGTCTTTGCTAATCATTATTATTTATTGATAAAAAATAAATTTAATCTAATCTATAACTCAACACATATTTAATGAGAGTGAAATAAAGAGTACCTTGAGATGAGGTGCTGGTTATTTTTATTTATATATGTATGTGCTCATATTATTTTTATCTATTAAGACTTTGTTTGGTTTAGAGAAGAAAATGAGATGAGAGAAGATAAAAAGAAAGAGTATGAGTAGAAATAAAGAAATGAGAAAATGAGTTGATCGTAAGAGTTGTTTGGTAGGAAAGAAATATGAAAGAATTAGAAAGGAGAGAAAATATATTTTTACGAAAAGGACAATTTTATCCTTTAAATAATAATGAGTATTTGATAAAGTTAAGGGTATTATTGTAAATGCCAAAAAAACTTTCTTCATTTACCATTTCTTCTCACATCAAAGAGAAAGTAAAAGATGGTGGGTCCCACCACTTTTATTTTATTTCTCTCCATATTCTCTCTTTCTCCTACAAGTCTCTCTTTCCTTTCTTTTTTTTTTTACTAATTCTCTCCAACCAAACAGAGACTTGGGAAGAAGGATAGCATCAATTTCCTGAATGAGAATTAATCTCACAACTTCTAGGACACAAGCTATTAGAGGCAATAAATTGATTATTTTCACTAATTAAAATATTTTTATTATAAGCATTTTTAGTTGATATAAAAGTTATTCGATTGATTATACTTAATAGATATCATGCCTATACAAGACTTTTTTCAGACGAGGAGACTTGCATGACAAAACTTCTATGTCTATTTATTCTTAAAATAGTAATAATTGCATAGAATAAAATATATGAATTCATAGATTGAAACTTTGGGTAAATTTTTCTCAATTTTCATCCCTTTGTAGCAAAGACAAAGCCAATTACTTTAGAGATGTTACTAAGGAGGTTATGTCAATGCGGTCTTTCAAATGTCCTGACATAGATGGTTTTCAACCTTATTTCTTAAAAAATATTGGCATATAGTGAGTAATGATATTTGGAAAATGGTTCACGATGTTTTTCATAAAGGTTTTATTGATCCTCTTCTTTTGGAGACTCTGGTGGTTCTAATCCCAAAAACTAATCAACCTACTTCTTTGAAGGATCTGAGACCTACCAGCTTATGTAATGTGGCTTATAAGGTACTAACCAAGGTTCTTGTGAGTAGATTGAGAACCTTCTTAGACAAGTTAGTTGGCCCCTTGTAGAGTAGCTTTATTACCGGGAGAGGGACTACAGCTAATGTTATCCTAACTCAGGAGGTTATGCATTATATTCTTAAAACTAAACAAAAGAATGGTGTTTTGGCTTTGAAGGTTGACTTGGAGAAATCTTATGATAGAGTTAACTGAGATTTTCTAGAGCAAACCTTGCTTGATTTTGGGATACCTACTTGTATTGTTAGACTTATCAGGTGGTGTATGAGATCTGGCTCAATGTTTATTTTTTGGAACAAATCACGTTTGGATTCTTTCAGCCCTTATAGAGGTCTTCGTCAAGGTGATCACATGTCCCCTTTTTTTTGTTCTTTGTATGGAAAAGTTATCTCTCCTTATTCAACAGAAGGTGGATTCGGGTGTGTGGCAACCTATTATCCTTTCTATAGGAGGATCTCCTATTTCACACTTACTCTTTGTAGATAATGTTCTCCTTTTTTGTAAGGCTGTAAACACTCAAGTCAATTTGGTTACCTCAACACTTAATGAGTTATGTAAGGCCTCGGGGATGAAGGTGAACCTTGAGAAGTCTAAGTTCATGTGCTCCAAAAAAGTGTCCATTACGAGGAGGCATAATTTCATGTCAATTTGTGAAATGAGAGTTGTTTCCAGTCTTGGAAATTATTTGGGGATCCCCCTTGTGCAAGGTAGGGTCCACATATATGTTTTTAATCTGTCGATGGAGAAAATTCAAATGCGCATGAGTTCTTGGAAAGTCAACCTTCTTAATAAAGCAGGTAGACTTTGTCTTGTTAAATTTGTTATTACTTCTTTACCAATTTATACCATGCAGAGTATGTGGCTATCATAGAGTATCTGCAATGAGATTGATATAATGTCAATGAACTTTCTTTGGGGTGGTGATGCAAACAAGTGTAGTCTGAACATGATGAACTGGGAGGTCTTGACTAAGAATAAAAAAGAAGGTGGCCTTGAGAATCGTAATTCACGTACAACTAATATTTCACTTCTTGATAAACTGAGCTGGAATATGATCCAAGATAGTAACAAACTTTGGTGCAAGGTTTTCAAAGAAAAGTATCTTGGGGATTGTTATATGGTTTATACACCTAGTAGGCCAGTTGCATCATTTGTTTGGAAGAGTATTGTGAAGGCTACCGAGGAGCTTTGGAGAGGTTTCAGCCTGCAGTTAGGTGATGGTGATTGATCCTTTTGGTATGATAATTGGTCTGGTTTGAGTAAGCTTTGCAATTTGGTGGACTACGTTAACATCTCAAACACCAAGTTATGTTTATGTGACTTATGGAAGGACTATTCTTGGGAGGGAAATATTTATACTTTGATTCCTCTTTATATGAAAGAATATATCCTTACATTTCCAGTTCCTTGTTCCACGAGTAGTATTGACTCTTGGATCTGGGAGGATGGTGTTACTGGGTACTACACAGCTAACTCTGGGTACTAGTTGATTAAGAAGAATGATGAGGTCATGACTATTTAGTTTCAGTGGAGTTGGTTGGGGAGATTACATGTTCCAGAAAAAGTCAAATTTCTTTGTTGGCTCTTTTTTCATGATGCATTGCCCATTAACTCTCTCAGATTTAGGAGGCATATCTCTATCTCTTCTATTTGTTCTCGATGTAATATTATAAGTGAAGATCTTCCCCATAATTTTAGGGATTGCTATAATGCTGAACTCTTATGGCGTCATTTGGATTTTAACGATATGGGTTTTTGGACTACTCATTCCTTCATGTCTTGGTTGGTAGACAATACAAGATTTGACAATGGAAGTCTCTTTTTGGTGGGCCTCTGGTGGGCTTGGCGGTGACAGAATAATTCTATATTTCGCTCTACTCCTTAGGATTCTACTTATGTCACTAGAAGTGTCCACTAGATCTTAGGGATTGGTTTTCTAATGATATTATTTCCATGGATGTTGCTATGCCTAGTACTTATTAGAGTCATCCAATGATTGGTTAGGCAAAACTAAATGTTGTTGGAAGCTGCTTTATTCGTGATCAAACTATTGGTGGAGGAGGCATTATCCAAAATCATGATGGGAATTGACTTTCAGGTTTCTCTGGAAAGTTTCTCTAAAAGGTAAGAGATACCTTTAATTGTACAAAAAAAAATGCTTAATCCGTAAAATTGAGTGATACATTTGATTTTGTATGTTAGAAGGTCAATGGAACTATTAATATCTAGATCTAATGATTTTTGTTAGAATTTCTGACAATTTATGGGTCACAAATATAATTCTATAATTGTGTTATGGCCATTATTTAATTAGCCAAGATATATAATGATTTTCAGTAATTAATTTGGTGGCTAAGGGCATATGTGTCATGAAATAATATAAGTGTAGATACCTTCAGACAATTTCTGATTTGATGAAGGGACTGAATCAGAATTATTGCAACTTAAGTAGTAACCTCTTCGGGGATACTTTTATGGGTTATTGTCCCCATTTGTAGAGCAATAGGTTTTAAGGTGTAGGGTTGAGGAGAATAATGGTGGATTAGTATAGTGTTATCCATAAGGGATAAAACACTATCAAGTCATCCACAATAGAAGCATAAGGCATCTCTCCTCACATAAGGCACACTCTCACCATTAGGCAATACACTCTCAAGCTCTTGGCTTTCTCATTCCCCTCTAGAGAAGCATAAGGAAAACCTTTTCGGCACTCTAACATCTGGAAGATCATCACACCATCATACCTTCGAGATTCCGAAATGGCTCAACAATGTATGTTCTTCTTCTTCACCATGAAATCACTTGGGGTTTCTTCATTTTGGGTCATGGTCGTTCTATATGGGTTTATGTATGGGCATAAACATTAGGTTATCGGAACGAAACCATGACCATAAGGACTTCCGCATTCAATCTAAGGATTATGGTCGGAGAAATTCTCCAACAAGTAGTATTAGAGCCACCCCAATTTGATTCATGAGTGAAATTAGGGTTCTTGATTTTCTTCCCCAAAATCTGGATTGATTTAGGGTTTTGGTGTTTTCATTTATGCCATGGATCGATTAGGATAGATATTCATGCTTTTTTCATATGAATAAAGATAAATTTGAAATGAATTAATGTTGTTCTTATGTTGTTTTCTTGATTGTTTGGGTATTTTTTCGAAGAATAGCAATGCAGAAATCGCATTGTTCGTGTTCTATCGCAGTGCTCTCGCTCAAGTGAGAGTGTCACGCCCGAGCAAGGGTAGCTCGCCCAAGCGAGAACTAAACAGAAGCATTGGCTTCTATTGCGCTTAAGCGATATGATCCTCGCCCAAGCGACAGCTCACCCAAACGAGTGTATGGGCGACATAAGGCTCGCTCAAGCGAGAGCCAAACAGAAGCATTGGCTTCTATTGCACTCAAGCGATAGTATCTCGCCCAAGCGAGGGTACCTCGCCCAAGTGAGAGAGTACCTCGCCCAAGCGAGGGTACCTCGCCCAAGCGAGAGAGTACCTCGCCCAAGCGAGAGTACGATAAAGTTTATAAGTATCTTTGTGTATTGGTTTAATTGTTGTTTGGTTGTCCATTAAGGTTGTCTGTTATTTTAAGTGAGCCAATTGAAGTGAGATGTCGCCAAAGTGACCTCTCTCATGGATATAACTCATAAGGAATATTAGATGATAAACATGTTATGATTCTAAATTTTATACATGTGACTGATGAATCAATCCAAAGAGAGATTCGTCAGTTGACATGCCTTATTAAAAATGTTTGATCATTACAACAAGAGTACCACTTGCAGTTGATATCGATTTATGGTGCACTAGGTATATTGATTTGGACATACCATTATTTTAAGCACATTGATAATTTCGAGTTGTGAGCATATTTTAATATTTTTTTGTCTTTCGTTTGAATCAGCTACATCGATTGCTTAAATATCTGCGATTTTGAATTCGGTTCCGGTCCTTAATGGTGAAAATTTTAAGGATTGGAAAGAGAACATGGAAATTGTTCTTGGCTGCATGGATCTGGACTATGCATTAAGGGTAGAGCAACCCCCTTCTCCTTTGGAATCTGGTGCCTCTGAAGAGAGGAAGGATTATGAGAAGTGGGATCGCTCTAATCGCATAAGTCTAATGATCATTTAGCGCGACATTCCAGAAGTCTTTAGGGGTACTATCTCGGATGAGATAAATAGTGCCAAAGCTTTCCTTGCAAAGAGCGATAAGGCAGAAACAAGTACTTTGTTAACTCTGTTACAGAACTTGATTTCCATGAGGTATCAAGGCAAGGGAAACATAAGGGAATACATTATGGGAATGTCCAACGTTGTTTCAAAACTTAAGGCCCTTAAGCTTGACATGTCGGAAGACTTGCTCATTCATTTGGTCTTACTGTCTCTTCCTGCACAATTCAGTCAGTTTAAGATTTCTTATAACTGTCAAAGGGAGAAATGGACTCTTAATGAGCTCATTTCATTTTGTGTGCAAGAAGAGGAAAGATTGAAGCGAGAGATGACTGAAAGTGCCCATTATGTTACTACCTCTAAAGACAAGGGCAAAAGGAAAATCATTTCAGAGCCCAAGAATGAAGCTGCTAAGGGTCCATTGCAAAAGAAACAAAAGTAGGATGATGTCTGTTTCTTTTGCAAAGCAACTGGATATCAAAAGAAGAAATGTGTAAAGTATCACGTCTGGCATGCTAAGAAATGTTCATTTCTTGCTTTGGTCTATTCTGAGGTCAATTTAGCTTTAGTACCTGGAAACACCTGGTGGTTAGACTCTGGTTCAACTTCTAACATCAGTGTTTCAATGCAGGGTTGCCTGAGCTACCGAAAGCCTAATCATGTTGAAAGATACATATATGTTGGCGATGAGAAATCGGTAGAAGTGGAAGCTATAAGGCATTTTAGGTTGTTATTATGTACTGGTTTCTATTTGGATTTGAAAGACACTTTTGTTGAATTTAATTTCTGTTTCTTATTTGGACAAATTTGGTTATTGTTGTTCATTTGGAAACAATTCGGTTCAATTGTCTTTAAATTCAAATGTTATTGGAACTGGTTCACTTATGATGATTGGCAACCTTTATATGCTGAATATCATAACTGATTATAGCGAAACCCTGAATGTGGAATCACGTGGTACTAAGCGTAAAATTGATAATAATAATTCAGGTGCATTATGGCACAAGCGCCTAGGTCACATTTCTCAAAAGAGAATTGAGCGTCTTGTGTCAGATGGGATTTTGGATTCCATTGACTTCACAAACCTTAGTGTTTGCGTCAAATGCATAAAAGGAAAACAGACCAAACATTCTAAATATGGTGCCTATAGAGCTTCGGACGTCTTAGAATTGATACATACGGATATTTGTGGATCATTCCCTACGAAAGGCTGAGGTTGAAAATCAACTCGGCAAAAGGATTAAGTGCGTCAGATCTGATCGTGGTGGTGAATACTACGGTAGATATGACGGTTCAGGTGAACAACGTCCAGGGCCTTTTGCCAAATACCTAGAGGAATGTGGTATAGTCCCACAGTACACCATGCCAGGATCGCCTAGCATGAATGGTGTGTCTGAAAGACGAAACCGGACTCTTAAGGACATGGTAAGGAGTATGATTTGTCACTCTACCTTACCAGAGTCACTCTGGGGAGAGGCACTTAAGACAACAGCTTATATTCTTAATAGGGTGCCAACTAAGGCAACTGCCAAAATACCTTATGAGCATTGGACTGGGCGAAAGCCAAGTCTGAAGCATTTTCATGTGTGGGGATGTCCAGCTGAGGCAAGGCCTTATAGGCCTCATGAAAAGAAATTGGACTCCCGTACAGTGAGTAGTTACTTTATTGGTTACTCTGAAAAATCAAGGGGCTATAAGTTTTATGATCCATGTTTGAAATCCATATTTGAGACGGGTACAACCACGTTCTTTGAGGATATTGAGTTTGAGGGGGAAGATAAGGTTAGAAACTTTGTCTTAGAGGAAGAATCTGTATCTATTCCAGATGCGATTCATATGGTTGCTTTTGAAGAAGCAAATTTGGAACCTCCTCAGGACATAGTTGATGAAACCTTCCCTGCTCAAGGTGAGTTAGTAATTCATGAAGGACAAACTCAAAACCCTCAAGAACATGTACAAGAGGTGCAAGAGCCTATAGCTTTGCGTAGATCCACTAGAGAAAGGAGAAATGCAATTCCGGATGATTACATTTGCTTTCTCCTGGAACATGAGGGTGATGGCTTAATGGATAATGATCCATTAAACGTTCGTGAAGCCATCCAAAGTTCCAATTCGGAAAAGTGGATTGAAGCAATGAAAGAGGAGTATAAATCCATGCAAGACAATAAAGTTTGGGAACTTGTCCCATTACCAGAAGGTAAGAAACCCATTGGTTGCAAATGGATTTTTAAGACCAAGCGGGATTCTAATGGTAATGTGGAGAGGTATAAGGCGCGTCTTGTAGCTAAGGGTTTTACTCATAAGGAAGGGATTGACTATAAAGAAACTTTCTCTCCAGTTTCATCGAAAGACTCTCCTAGGACAATCATGGCTCTTGTAGCACATTATGATCTGGAGCTTCATCAGATGGATGTCAAAACAGCTTTTCTCAATGGAAACATTGATGAAAAGATTTATATGATGCAACCAGAAAACTTTATAACGGGAAACCGAAAGAAAATTGTTTGCAAATTGACAAAATCCATCTATGGGCTAAAACAGGCGTCTCGTCAGTGGTACCACAAATTTCATGAGGTGATTCTCTCTTTTGATTTTGACATGAATTCAGTCGAAGATTGTGTGTATCACAAGTTCAATGAGAGCAAGTATATTTTCTTGCTCTTATATGTGGATGACATA
>NC_032021.1:16299467-16348990 GCF_001865875.1 Lupinus angustifolius
AAGCTTCATTTGTATTAGGAATTCAGATACACCGAGACAAATCTCGAGGTATTCTTGGATTATCACAAAAGAGCTATATAGAAAAGGTACTTAAAAGATATGGCATGCAGGACTGTAAAGCAATGGATACTCTAGTTGCTAAGGGAGACAAATTTTGTCTCAATCAGTGCCGTAAAGGAAATCTGGAAATTCAGGAAATGCAAAAGATCCCTTATGCATCAGCTGTAGGGAGTCTTATGTATGCTCAAGTATGTACGCGTCCGGATATAGCGTTCATAGTTGGGGTTTTAGGCAGATATATGAGTAATCCAGGAATGGACCATTGGAAAGCAGCCAAAAGGGTCATGAGGTACTTAAAGGGAACAAAAGACTATATGCTCACATATAGGAGATCAGAACAATTAGAGATCATTGGGTATTCTGACTCCGATTTTGCGGGATGCCAAGATAGTAGACAATCTACTTCGGGCTATGTTTATCTGTTGGCTGGTGGTGCAGTTTCTTTGCATTCTACCAAGCAAAATCTTGTTGCATCGTCCACCGTGGCAGCTGAATATATAGCATGTTATGAGGCATCACTTCAGTCATCATGGCTGAGAAATTTTGTCACTGGGCAGCGGATTATGGAAAGAATTGAAAGACCACTAAAGTTATACTGTGACAATAAATCAGTTGTGTTGTTCTCCAACAACAATAGGAGTTCCACAAAGTCGAAACACATCGACATTAAGTTCCTAGTTGTTAAGGAGAAAGTACAAAGTGGACAACTTTCCATAGAAAATTTAGGCACTAACTCCATGATTGTGGATCCTCTTACAAAAGCTATCACACCCAAGGTCTTTCATGAGCTTACTGCTCACATGGATGTTCTACAATGTGAGGATTTTTTGGTTTAGTGGGAGTTAGAATGTGCACACTTTTATTATGTTCTATGTAATTTCAGTATTATGTATGGATACTTTGTATTCATACTTCGATTGATTAATCATTCAGTTTGGTATTCTGTCTTTATGCTTTGTACAATAAGGTTTTATGTTATTATTAAGGATCCCACTAAAGTTAAGTAGGACCAGTTGAAAATTGACATGTACAGATTATATTCATGTGATTTTCATGCTACACATTTCATGATGTATCTATGTCATTTAGTTGTGTCAATGTTGGTGATCATTGATGAATTAGTCATGATTGATATGGCGAAATTCACTGTGATTCGATATGGAGACAAGACTAATGGACGGGATAATTTGGGTATGCCTAAGTCATAATGACAATATTTAAGTGCGCATTAAGGATAACACGTATGGAGAATCATATGTGTGACCAGTGGGAGATTGTTAGAATTTCTGACAATTTATGGGTCACAAATATAATTCTATAATTGTGTTGTGAACATTATTTAATTAGCCAAGATATATAATGATCTTCAGTAATTAATTTGGTGGTTAAGGGCATATGTGTCATGAAATAATATAAGTGTAGATACCTTCAGGCAATTTCTGATTTGATGAAGGGACTGAATCAGAATTATTGCAACTTAAGTAGTAACCTCTTCGGGGTTACTTTTATGGGTTATGGTCCCCATTTGTAGAGCAATAGGTTTTAAGGTGTAGGGTTGAGGAGAATAAGGGTGGATTAGGATAGTGTTATCCATAAGGGATAAAACACTATAAGGTCATCCACAATAGAAGCATAAGGCATCTCTCCTCACTTAAGGCACACTCTCACCATTAGGCAATACACTCTCAAGCTCTTGGCTTTCTCATTCCCCTCTAGAGAAGCATAAAGAAAACCTTTTCGGCGCTCTAACATCTGGAAGATCATCACACCCTCATACCTTTGAGATTCTGAAATGGCTCAACAAGGTATGTTCTTCTTCTTCACCATGAAATCACTTGGGGTTTCTTCGGTTTGGGTCATGGTCGTTCCATATGGGTTTATGTATGGGCATAAACATTAGGTTATCAGAACGAAGTCATGACCATAAGGACTTCCGCATTCAATCTAAGGATTATGGTCGGAGAAATTCTCCAACAATTTTTTCTCAAGCCATTCAAATAAAGACCTTTTTGGGTGAAGTAAATTTAAAACCATTCAGCTAAATTCTTACTAACATAAAAGCTGTCCCATATAGCTTTAAACTACATTAATGAGTTTTAAAATTGATTGAGGACCACATAGTAAAAGGAACAATATTCACGAGTCTCAATACCCAAATATTCCTCTAACTTCACAAATGTTTTGATTTTTAGGAACAAATGTTTTGATTTTATATGTAGGAGATAAATCTACCCAAATATGATAAAGATCAAATGCAGAGGAAGAAACTTAAACACTAAGGAAAGGAATCTTAGTGATTAGACACCATTCCACATGCTATACAAACCCACATCCTCTACGTTGTCTATTCCAAATATGAAAGTGTGAAGAAGAAATCTCATATTGTGCAAAAGTGAATGAATTAAAGAATATATAACTAGATGGATTTATAGACCTAATATCTTAACGTTTTGAGTTAAAATGCAGTGTTAAACTCACTTTTATGTTTTTTCACTTAGTCTATTTGAAAAATATTATAGATCATGATCTAGATCTCCAACAATCTAAACATCATTTCTAATCAACTAAACACTAATATTTGACACTATTTCAATATATAAATAGGCATTTAAGTGAGGATCCTTCATAATGATATTTTTTGCATTCACATAAATCTAGAGATAAAAACTAACAATTATATAACAAGTGAAATTTATTATTCGATAAATGCTATTACATACATACCATAGTGTTTATAATATAACCAAAGCTGCGGGCTACATGTATTATATAACCTCTTCAGCTCTCTCACACTTAAGCTGCTTAAAAATGAGTTGCAAACGCTGGGTAATTAATATGCCAACAATACCCTTTACAAATATTACACTTTAGGAACATATTCGAAACACATCTTTTGTCATATAAAGTGTATTACTTCAAGAGTTATTTTATGTAATAATTAGTTGAAAAAAAATATTTAAGTTAAAAGTATAATAATTAAATAATTTTCTCACTAATTATACAAAGTGATACATGTAATGATACACTTTATGAGACAAAAGATGTACTATCACATTGATACTCTTACTCACATTTAAATAAAACTTACTTTCACTTTTTCTAAACCTACCCTTAACTTTTTTTCTAAATAAACTCTACCCTCTTTAAAACTTTCCCAGGAAAATAGAGGAAAATAGAAGGAGGGGAAAGCAGAACCAAACAAATCAAAATTAAAATTAAAATTAAAAGCCATAGAGATTTTAATTAATTGCTTTTTTAGACATGGAAATTTTTTCCTGTGAAGGTTTGTCCAAACTGCCAATTACAGGGTGCCACGTTGACAGAGGTTGATGTTCTTCTGTCACTGCCGGTGACTCTAAAGGATAAGGCCTGGCCCACCAAAACAACATTGGATTGCCAATTTTGCCCCCAGTTGCGACTCATGCTTGACCAAACTGTGTTAGTTCCTTTCACACTAACGCCTACAATATCCCCTGCACCCGCGACGTTGGTGATCAGAACCAAGTTGAAGTAACGGTGACCGTTGATTGTGAATCTAATGCCTCCTGTCTTTTTGCATGGCACTCTACAACCAAATAATCAAATACATTCAAATAATGACTAAATAAATAGAATTTCTGTATTTTTATTTTATTTTTAATTCAATAAATATGTAACTAGTTTCTTTTTATTTCAAAATGTGTTTTTTAATAACCATCCGAATTTGCTTATTATTATTTTTACAATAATTATTATTATTTTTAGAATAACCTCACAACTCAACCGTTCAAATAAAAATTCCCTCCTCTCATTTTTGCCACTACTTTGGCCTATAAAATACTTTTTGACATATTAAATGATTCGTTATATTTTAATATTTTTTGTTATTAGTTTCTTTAACCGTTTACAAAAAGAAAAACAATGTTGACTACAATTTTCTTTGCTAACCCGTTTCCCCTTGTTTGCAATGAAAAACATTTTAACAAAAGAAGACAAAGTCAAACCAATCACCACATTTTATTATTGTTAGTAAAAAAGTATTTAATTTTTTATTTTAAATAAAAAATTTCCATCAATTATATCAACTAACACATTTGGAATAATAGATATGTGGCAAAAAAACTCAATATCTCACTTCATGTGAGATGAGAAAGAGAAAGGGTAAAAATATACAATTATGTATCTTAGTATGTAGTGAAGATATTATTATAGGATTAGGATTTGGATTTATGACTTCCAAGTTCGAAGATAAAATATTTTACCATCCTATTAACTTCAAATTTTGGAAAAGTTATAATTTTATTAAAATTTAATAAAATAAAATGTGTTTTTGGATAATAGCAAGAGACTTTGAAGTTGAACTAACCTTCTGAATGCAACAGGGACAATTCCAGCTTTATACTGAGCAATTTTAAGGAACATTGGCATGGCAAGATCAAAATGTTGTCTTGGTGGGTTGCACCATCCACCATTATCACTTGGAAGGTCATAGTTTGGTGGACAAAAGTTAGTAGCAGTAACCATAATTGAAGGCTTCCCTGGGTTGCACCAACTAGGATCTTCATCACACTTTATCTCAAAACATGCACCACAACTTAGACCATTGTTGAAAAGTGCTGTGCTTAGTGCTGCAGTGCTCACCCCATAGCCTTGGCTATATAAGTTCCCATATCCACAAGCACCACCTAAAAGTAACAAATCATAGTTACATATCTTCATTTTTAACATTATTATTATTATTATTATTGTTATTGTAAGATTTCATTTATGATCACTCCATTGTTTTAAATTGGGGTGGTCACGATTGTGGTAATGGTTGTGGTTATTGCGATTGTGGTCATTGTGGCTGTTGCAATGCGAATTGTGGTCGTTGTGGTATAAATTATTTTATAATTAAAAAAATATTTTTGAATTCGATACAGCCTAATGCAGTATGAAGTAGCCATGAGGCTGTATCACTGTAATTCAGACTCACACTTCAATTGTGATATGATGCGGTCACCACAACTGCAATGTTGATGGAGCATCTAATTTACAATTTAAATTCATGGATCAACCAAATAGGTGAAATTTGACACACTGTACAAAGGCTAAATGAGTAAACCATGTAAGAATGTAACAAATATACTATTTGCATAAGAATTTGATAAAGAAATTGAGATTATTTAATTAGTATTATGTAAGTTTAAGATGGAAATTGTATTTTATGCTTGGGGTGGGTGAAAAGTAGTGAGTTTGGGAAAACCAATGGAGAATAAAAAAAGGTTCTTAAAAAACAAAACTTTTGATATATACAATAAAACAACAAACACAACATTTTCATGGGTTAAAGCCAAACCAAACAAGGACATGACTTATAATGTTCCAGAAAGAGTTGAACTTTGATTTAAAACTTGTAAGTAAAAAATGTTTAAGTGGGGTATGAAGAAAAGAAAGCAAAACAGAAGAGAATAAAACATGGGTATGTAAGATGAAGAGGAATATTAGAGAGCAATGTGTGGTTTTACCCATTGTTCCAGAGGCATCACTGCCACCATAGAAAGTAGCATGAGCATTGTCCCAAGAACCAGGAGTATAAACTCCAGGGATTCTAGCAGTAGTTGGAACAAAGAGAGAGATCAATGATGCAATGTAGAGAAGAAACATTGCAGCCATTGTAGAAGAGAGAATTATTAGAGAGTTAGTTTTGTTGGTTTGAACAAGAATGGGAAAGTGAAGGGTATTTATGGAGAGAGATGGAGTCATATAACTAATTAATTGCAATCTAATTAATGCACCTTCCTTGCTTCTCTCTACATTTTATCTTACTTTTTTTGGGTTTTTTTGTTTCTAATTGTTTTTTAGTGTAATATTAATTTATCTTTTTTGGTATAAGTAAGTATGTCTCTTCACCCTAAGAAATTTTTTAATTATCGGGTATATTATTATCTATCCTAATGAGCGTTATTCTCAAGAATTAAATCTTTAACTTTTTTATTTATGTGAAGATCTAATAATACCTTACGCTATCATATTAATATCTTTTGGTAAGGTGTCTTGATTAATAGTATGAGTAATTGTATTTTCTAATTTACAAATTATGAAAACCAGGTTCGTCTATATCTTGTTTGGTTTAGCGGAGAAAATATGATAAAAGAAATGAGAAAATTTGATCATTATAAGAGTTGCTTGTTAGAAAAGTGACATGAGAGAATTAGAAAAGAAATAAATATGTTTTTATTAAATAGATAATTTTAACCATATAAAAAATAATAAGTACATGATATAAATACAAAAAAAAACTTAAAAATTGGTGGATTCTACTACTTTTATTTTCTTTCTCTTTATACTCTCTTCTTCCAAATGAGAAAAAAAAAATCATTAGTGTGAGACTCTCTTTTTGCTTACTCTCTATCTAGGTTAGACACCCTAAATTCTTAATAGTATTTTTAAATAAACTCAAATGTTTATCAAATATGTTAAACTTTGTGAAATCTAGTAATGTTTTATTTTGGATACTTTATTTTTAGTGAATTAGATTAACGGACCACAATTTAATTAGGTATCTAAGTAGAGATGTTAAAATAATTGTTTGAATAGGATTATTTACACTCCAAAATGTCTATGGATATTCTTTATTGATCAATTATTATACTTTTTTATTTTATAAACCATATATCCATATTTTTCTTTGACCAATTTTCTTTTTATTTATTTGCACATTGATGTATATGAATTGACATGCATGTGCATCATGTTAATTCTCTGTTTGGGTCAGAGTGAGTAAAGCAAGTTGGGTTTCAACTTTGGGAGAAGAAATGGGAAAAAGCACATGATGCATCTTAGAAGAATATAGCAAAAAATTGATATGAAATATTGAGGACCAGCTCAATTTTTTAATACTAAAATCATGATTCATATTATCCATAATACAAGCAAAGTATACTCATATTTAGCTTATTCTATGATTAATTTATTTAACATCCAATTTATAGCCACTCAATTGAGCATATAGTACAAACTAAAACATACACTTGCATCAAAACTAAAATTAAGATAATTTATATACACAACCAACATAAAGATCATGACAATATGTCATTTATAGTTATAGTCATAATAAATGGAATGCCAATTATAATTTAGCCAGAAATAGTAGAAATGATAATCAAAATAGTGAGTACATTATTATGTTAAGATTTTTGTGTTTTATATGTAAAATTGCACAAGTATGTTTTGCTTAAAAGTATGAAGATAAATATGTTATACCCACTCCTATGCATAATTTATTTTGTTATCAATAAAAAAATAGTCATTTGCTAAAACAATTTAACTTCCATTAAAGAAATAGTTATCATAATTTGTAATGGGGTGAGTATTTCTCATTGCAAATGGAATAATATAAAATAGTGGATATAAAAGATTTTAAATTAAAAAATATTAAAATAAAATACATTTCTCTTACAAATAGCAGCGCATACATAAAGATAAAGATCATATTTATTTGTGTTAAATAAAAATTATTTGCCTATCTTGAAGTTAACTCGATTAGTATAGAATTATAAAACATAAAATTGAGTGCTCGAGTTCAAAGATCTACAAGAGTGTGGAATTAGAATGAGCAAGGATAAAATAAATCCAATATTTTATCTTAATACCATCACTTGAACATCATTTCCATAACTACCATTGATGGCTTCATTGGAAGAGACTTCCTAATAATGGAGATGCAAGTGATGCTAAAAACCAAAGAAAATGTGATATATTTTTACATTTATATTCTTATGTTTATTATGATAAGACAAATTTATCCTTCAAACTAAATGGAAAAATTGCATTTGCCTCTTCATTAATGGAGAGGAGTCTGACTCCTCTTCATCACTATCACTATAACTATATCATTATTATCTAGTGCACATCAAACACTTAAAATGATAAGAGTTTGTCTTATTTGTACTATAATATACTATTGTCATGTTCTATGTTCTTTATCCTATCATGTTTTCATCCTATTTTTTCCACCTAAGTCCATTGGAACCCTAGTTATATATCTTCCCACATAATGATTTGTTATAAAGATTTATATTTTAATTATTGCATTTAATTAATATATCCATCACTGAATTTATAAAGAAATTATATTATTTACAATTGAATTTTATCTACGCAAAATTATACATATGAATATATTTTTTGTATATGTCTTTTTTGCTTATATATAATTTAATGAATGTTAGAAAAAAATGTGTAAAGAATACTCACCGATTTAATAGAATATAAATTGTTCTTTTCTCTAGAAGATATATCCGCCATACCTCGTGATAGAGGGTACTTTTATTTCTTTGGACATTACTTCATAAAAAAGTTCATTATAAAATTGTCATCTATCTATACTATATTATATAAAACATAGTGTAATTAGTATTATAGTAATTTTCATTTTCCTATTATGTAATATTATTTAATTTTTATAAAAAATGACATCATGTTGTAATCATTACTAATAGATTAACGATCTCTCTAACATTAAATTGAACATTTATACTACTTTTAAAAAGGGAAACCCAAAATCACCACCCACCATGGTGTAATTTGTGGTTTTCCCAATTTTGCCCTCACTATTTTCTAATTTTTACAAAAAAATCATATATAACCCAATGTTCCTCTCCACCTAATATATGTTCATATTATTTATTTGATTAATTATTTATTATTCTTACATTATGATTATCATTTTTTAATGTAGAACATGAATGTTACACCATTCGAATAAATTCAACTATAGATTACAAATATTTAACACAAAATATTATATTTGACATTTATGATATACAAACTATACATTAAATATTTAATATTAGGAAATAAGAATGCGGGTCGGCAGGCACGAAGTGCCTGTCCGCACGCTAGTTATAATAAAGACAAAACAATAATATAAAATACAATGACAAAAAAGTACATTTTAATTCTTCAAATAAAATATATAAAAATTGAATATGTATTATCATGTAATGTGGACAAAAAATAATATTATAATAAAGACAAAAAGTAATACAAAATACAATAACACAAAGTACATCTTAATTGTTCAAAAAAATATATAAAAATTGAATATGTATTATGGATTGGGACTAAATGCATGTAGACACTCCTCTAGTATTTTATAAAGTACCAACTATATCACACACCAAAATCAAGATGAAAACAACTAAGGAATGTATGAAAACGACAAAAAATATGTAAGAACACCAAATTTGCAGGAACAGGGAAGGATCGTATAAGCCAAAAGATAAAAAATTCCTATAGAAGCCAAGATGCAGAAAAATAAAACCCAAAATATTGAATGAACGAGAGAAAAATAAAATATGAATTAAAAGAGTGAGAAAAAAAAGATATGTAATGGTCACCTCATGTATACCACTACCAATACTAGCTGTATCGATTTATAATTAAAGACTAATCCACTATAACGACTAGAGATCATTTAAATGATTTTTTTTCTTATCAAAATGTTTTTATACATAAGATAGATAAAAATTGAAACTCTAACAATTTCAACTATCTATTAAATGTGTCTAGTCTTGTTAGTATATTGGGATATCATTTAATACATTTTTTTGGCAAATGTTAATTAACATCTTAGGGAGTATTTGAGGTAGCTTTATATTGGAAAACATTGTATTAATATATAAAAAATTCCTTAATTTCCCAAACAAATTTTCTTTTATTGTCTTCTTTAAGGAGATTAAAAAACTAAATAAGAGATATAAATATTGAAATTGGGTAATAATTTCTTTTATATAAGTTATAGTATAGGTGTTGGTTCAAGTGGTACATGTTTGATTCCCCTTAAGTATGGTTTCGGGTTTGAGTCTTGTAGATGAAAAAATATCTGCTGGGAGAGTTAATTCCACATACATGTAGATATTCCCAACTTGAACATGATTGCTTCCAGTGCGAGAATACATGTGGGGAACAAAAAAAAAATATATTAAAAGAAGTACCGGTTATACTCATAACTCGAATACATGAAAATCATCTTTCGGAAAAGCTAAGAAGACAGCCAAGAAGATTTAGCCACCAGATATGAAAACATAGAACCCAACACTAAAATATACACACAAGACATGACCATAATCAAATCTAAAATACGCTTAACATTGTACGGTCCTTCATTATTTAAATGATTTAATATGTATATACTAATAGTGAAAATATTTTTTACATTATAAGTAAATCATCCACTATTTATATGTAAATTCTCAATCACTTTAAATAAAAGTAATAATAAATAATATGCTGACAATATAAATTTTTAACACTAATAGTGCGTAGATTTTAAACTCATCTTTAAAACAACTTTATTTCTAAATAATCAGAAAGACCATACCACAACCGGCCACATTATATAACATTCCTACTCTTTTTATATATTTTACCCATAAACAAAATTATAAAGGACATGCAGAAAAGAGTTACCAACTACAAATATACTTCAGTGCTAAATGAAGCATTTTAGAGAATAAAATGAGGAATAATTAATTATGTTTAAGTATTTTTTTTATGTGTCCATTTTCTATCTAGTTGTAAACATATGATAGAGTGAGTGTTCTTCAATATTTCTAAAAGATGAAAAGAGTGTAGTGACAATAAGCCATAATTTATATTCACCAATGCTCATTCAATTGCACCCATGTCACCATGTGTTGAATGGAAGGGTAGATGGGAGTCACCAATACTCAATGAAGCAATCGATATCTAATAGAACAAATGTTATTGTTTTTATGATATAGTGATTCAACCATGCTAAGTAAAAAGATTGTTGATGAATCAAATGTTTTGAATATTGATTTTTGTTATAGCTAACTATAGAACCCATGCATTTAAATATATTAATTTTAAATTCCTACCATTTAGTGTAAATTATTTTGATATAAAATACTGACATAAATGCAATATTTATATAAATACTAAATAGTGATATAAGTAGTATCAATTATTTTAATATAAAAGTAAATATTGATATAAATATTAGTATTAATATTGATATAAATAATGTTAGTTAATTTGATATATATACTTGCTATTAATAAAGACAAACAATGAATAACCACCATGACATAATTTTATATTCCAAACTTATCTTTTGTATTAATAATAATTACTTTAAACTTCCAAATTTATATAATGATTATTAGACGCACAAAATGATAAATTTGCATAAGTTTTATATTCTAAATTTTCATTATCTATTGAGTTTATATATTGCATTTTATATCATAAAAAATGTGGGTGATCGACATGGAGTATCGGTCGACACGCTAGTAAATATTAACATAAAAGAAATTTATAGATAGATTGTTTGGAAGACCATAAATATTAATGTTTGTGATTCATAAAAAATTAACAACTCAAAAATACTAATGTAATACCAACAAGATATTGAACAAGCAATGTAAGGTTCTAGTATATCATATGATGATTAAAAGATTAAAAGTTCAATTTCTAAGAGTAATAATTGTTGAAATAATCAGTCATCAACTCCAAAAAAGATTGAGTCCGTATTTTTAATACCAAAAAGCAAATCAATAATTGATATTTCAACAATTTCATTTTTTTTGTTCATATTATATAAATTATTATAATCTTGAACATTAACTTTTAGGAACAATATATTTATACTTATCTTCTATACTATACCCTCACACATTCAAATTCATGCGTTGGCTCATTGATGAGTCTCACACAATCACACCTACGCATAACATAAATAGTGAAAGTGTTTACTCAACTCTCATTCTCATTAATAACACGTAAGCCATGAAAACTTGAAAAGTGTCCCAGTCACCGACGAATCAGATCTTGCATATCTTCCACGTCAGCACGTGGTTCAACCACAAATCACCAACCTATGCATGCTAAGACATGTGAACGTGTTGTGTTTGCCATGTGATTCTTTTTCTTTGCCACAATTTTCTCCATTTTTAATATTATTATTATTATTATTATCATTATTTCATTTATTTTTATTTCCATGAATTTTATTTAATTCATTCCATCTCTCACCCACACTTCCACATGACTTAAAATATTTTCTTTGACCAAATCTTATCTATATTCACAAGAAAAGGACCAACTTATCTATATAATTATCACATTCACAATTGCACACTTGCGCACGTGATTTTGTTGTTTATTACTTGAATTTAGTTTTTATTATCAAAATTAAAATATTTCTAGTAAATTATACAGGAAATGAACATTCGTAGCATCCTTTGGAAATGAAAGTATGAAATTAATAATTATAGCACTATCCTTACAAAAAAGTTACTCAGTTATGTGAAAATATTTCTCATATATAAAAACTATGAGAAAAATAATTTTGTGTTTTACAATTAATAATGGATAATTAAGATTAAATATTTATTATTAGTCACATAATATCATGTGCATATATATTTTAATTTTAACCGTTGAAATAAGATCTCAATGATCCATATCAATTGTTTTCATTCCTCACAATAACGCACAATTTTCACGTGAGTATATATATGTGTATAAATAAAAGCGACTCAAGTAAAAACCGTTCTCTTATAAAAATTTTAAAAACTGTGAGAATAAGAAATTTCGGCCTTACAACTCTGCATGGATGAATAAGATTAAAAATTAATTATTAGTCATATGATTACTTAAAAAATCATGTGTATGTATCTTTTAATTTTGTTTGTTAAAATAATATATCTAATAGTTTATAGTAATTGTTCTCATTTTCTACAATGATAATTGTTCTCACATTATATATATATATTATATATATATATATAAAGTGTAAAACATAAATGATGAACGGATGAAACAAAATATCTTATATTTTCTTAATTGATGTGATCAAACTGGATAAATAAAAATATTTTGGTTACATTTTTGTTCGTGGTTAATTAGAGATAGATCATATTTAACTTTAACTACCAATATAAACATACAGTCAGAGTTACGGTATAACTTAAACTTAGAATAAGAAAATAATATTCCCTTCCATTAAAAATGATATCCCCTCCATCATATATAGATAGTAAAAGTTTGAGATTTTAATAGAGTTAAAGGAACATACTTCTAATATTTTGTTTAATAAATCAACCAACAATTATCATGATAGTAATTGAATGAATCTTCGATTGATTATCCAATCACACACCTCATAATATGCAACTTCTAGCTATTTTTATTCACTATCATGACTTTAATTTGAGGCAAAGAGTTTTACAAATTTTTATTATGATCATGGGATGAGGAGAGTTGTAATTTTGTCCTTGCTGAAAAGATAAACAGTAACCTAATCTTTGAAGGGAAAGCTTCATCATTAGGGATGAAAATGGGTACCAGATCCATGAGCACCCACCGGTAATACCTACAATGAGTTAGGTATGGGTCTGTGGTTTGAAATTTGCACATAGTTAGGACTGGAAATATCAAAACTCGTTATCAAACGGGTATTAAGGTACCTAGATCCATAATACCTAGAATCGTAATTCCTAAATCCATATATATGTACACAATCACATAAATACACATATTTTCATCATAATTGTGATGTTTTTTATAAGCAAAGTGTATTAAAATAACATAAGGGGTGCTAACCTAATACAAGAACGGTTAATTTGTGTTCTTTGGAACACAAATATACAAGTCATAGGATCATTACATCAATTAAGGAACACCAAAGAAGAATGACCTATCTTTGAATTAAACCAAGTCCAAGACCTAACTTGAATTAAGTCTAAAATATGCACAAAACTCACATTCTTGCTAGAAAAAGATGAGGTCATTCTTCATAATCCATATAGACTACATCACAACAAACCACACCATTCTCCATAACTTATGATCTACAACCTCATAATTGTGATGTTATGTTATATTAAGGAGTGATTTTATGTTTGTTAATCCCTAAATGTAATATAACATTATGTTGATGGAGAAATCTTAGACGTTTGATATACTTTATTGTCTTATTTTAAATTATATTATTTTAGAATAAAGATTTATATTTAAGTGACAAATTAAATTTGTGTACATGTACTTTAATTATGGTTTATACTTGTTATTATCATTTTTCTACTTTCAATTGTCTACAATAATGCATAGGATTGTACAAATATATAACTTGTTTGAATTTTTTTTAATATTTTTGAATTTCTGGGTACCAAGGACGCGCATATAGAAGACCCAAGAGTTACCTATACGGATTTGGGATGAGTCGGGTCCCAAAATGATAGAACAATGTGAGTTCGAATAATGCATTACACATATCCATCTAGATTCATTGCCATCCCTATTCATGATCACTTTGCATATCCTTTTTAGTGAGGCTGCTTTCCAATCTGGTGCATCTATGGAATCACCTTCGCATGTGGTTGGTTTAAGCTTCATCCTTAAGCAACTCGGTTTGTCCCCTATTGATTTTGTAATTTGTCTTAGCACTAGTATCTAACTCTATCATGTTTCTCCATTTTGGGTACGAAAATTAGATTTTGAATATGAAAATATGTAGAGAGAGACCTTACATTTTATCAGCCCATTATAAAATAGAGAAAAAAACTTATTAACCGACAATGTATAAATTGTATGCATTACATTATCCATGATTATGTTTATCAGACTTTTCAAAAAAATTAATACAAATTAATTATATATGATATATTGATTGTATGTGTATAAATCTTTACATAAACAATATGTAGATATTAGTCTCTATAAAATAATAATAGATCATATCCTTTGAAATATTGTGTATATTACCTAAAAACTATTCTTTTATAGGTATATTCAAGTGTCCAATCCAACATTGAATATATAGATGAGTAAACCATTGATTTAAAGTTTTGTTTCAAGATGTAGTCTCTCATGTTCGATAATAATTATGTCGTTTATCATTTAATTATTTTGTTATAAATATTTGTTCTCTTTCTACATAAATAGATAAAAAGGCATTTGAAGTGTCAATTGGTATATATGTGTTAGGTAGGGGTGAGGAGGACTCGACCATATCCGCTCATCTGGTATCGTCTGATCATGATTGACAAGAATAGAGTTGAGTTTCATCAAATTTAGGTTCGGTTCGAGTTCAAAAATATGACTCAATCAATATTTATGATCAGCTAGGGGACAAATGCGACTCGACCCAATCCGTCTCATGGTTACTCTCTCATCATGTTTGTACGTGTCTATTTTCAATTGTGTATAGAGTAATTACATATATTTGGTCAAAAATACTATTAATTCTCTAATTTTTTTTGGTCATATATATGATTAACAACATATATACACATATCATTTTATATGCCAAATTACATATCCATAATAATAATATTGAGAATGAATTTATCTAAAATAGAGTCTAGGGTTTGATTCGAGTTCAAAGGCTGACTTAGTTGGTATTTTAGGTCAAATTAGTTTTAGGTCTAAATCCGCATTCAAAAAAATGACCCGACCAATATTTATAGTCGAATATTGGATACGTGCAAGCTAGGCCTGTCCTGCCTATGCTCTAGTATAGGTTTCTCCATGTCCACATCAAATTAAGGATGGGTCTTTTGTCTTTAGGAAGATAATTGAATACGTGCAAGCTAGGTTAAACCCGATCAAATTGCCAAGCGACATGCACAACCAAAAAGAATGGTTTATAAAGAAAAGACATTGAAATTTCTATAAAAACCACCAATAACTTGCTAATTAAACCATACACCGAAGGTTCTGTCAAATCAATAGCAATAGTAATGGCTCCAAAGATATTTGTGGTTGCTCACATGATGTAGGAGAAATCATCCATCCCACTAGTACCAATTTTCACCGCTCTTAAATTCTATTTGCCAACGAAAATAGAAAATGTAAGAATCATGAAATATATTTATAAAAAATTTCTAAAGTATTTTTATTAAAAACTCAACTCACAAACGAGTAGACGATATATTTTATTTTATTGTTAATCATGACCGACTCTAACACAATAATACATTTTGAGCATAAAGTTTGAATAAACTTAAGTGTGATTTAGATCATAAAATTGTTGTAGAAGATAAATTAATGATAGGATAAAGTATAACTAAAGATAAAATCATAATAAAGCATAACGAACCAAGTCTTAGAATAAGATCATGTTTCATGACGTTCAAATAGGCTAGAGGACAACAAAATATACTATAGTAGATTATATACGATATCTTATATTTGAAATACATTGAAGTTAGGTTTGGATATTAAGTTCTTTTCTTGAATAGAAAGGGACATGGAATTTTTAATGATTTAATGAGATAGTATGTTCTATTTTAAAATCCCAAACACATGGTTTTTCCTTTTCTTTTCATTTATGAGTTGGCTATTCAATGATCATATGTTAAAGTTTTTCTAGGTTGCCAACAAGAGTTTAATCAGGTTAAATAAAACATAAATTAAAAGAAAAGTTTTGATTGAGCCAAAAAAAAGTCTGAAAGTGCATTAGTCTATTCCCCATATTAATGAATGAAAGTATAATTAAATAGGATTTAATATGTATACATTGACAATATAGGTATTTTTTACATTGTCAGCAAATCATCCACCATTCATATATTAAATATCATAAATTTTCAAACAAAAGTAACGCAAATTAATGATGAGTGATATCCAAACAGTATAAAAAACTTTACATTGATGATGCATAGATTTTAAAGTTTAAACTCATTTAATTATTGTTCTCTGAGCAAAGGATTGTGTACCTTAAGGTCCAACTATTCCGTACCGTTCAGATGATTAAGTGATGCCCATGTTATAATGTAGCAATAACTAAAAAATTAATAAATTAATCGGTGATATAATATATTTTGCGTTTTCATAAATTCTAACTACAATGCATAAACAATTACGTGCATGGAATATGCTAACATGCATTTGGTTTACCATGGCTGAATTTCAGTTAATTCGAAGGCAACTTTGGTTTTCAATTGATCCAATGGTTTTGTTTTACTTTACTATTTATAATATATAATAAATTAATGTGGCCATGCTTAACTTGTTATTCCGTTAATGTATATTGTATGCATCCCCACTCAGACTATGTGTATGCCAGTTTCTAAAGAAGTACAATATTTTAGTTTCATGACAAATGAATTATGAGGAAAAAGTTTTTCATCTTCTACCCTTCATTTTTAATCATCATCGACTTTTCATAAAAAGTAATATAAATGAATAGTGAATGATATAATAATTGTGTATAAATCATGTTTTAGGTGAACAAACTAATATAATCATTAAGAACTAGAATAAACCATAGAAATCATTGCATAAACATAAATATTGTAAAAGAGTGAGCTTTGACATAAGGGTAATATTACTTGCCAAGCCTAGCTAGTGCACCATGGTGCCCTAACATGGGAAGTTATTAACTTGTAAGGCACACCCTCTTAGCATATATTAAGTAATTGGGACTTTGAAATTTTCGAATATCATGAAGGATATTAATAAAAGCAATAGAGACAAAGTCTATAGTTTGTGTGGTGGCCACAAAGGATACTAAATGCACTTAACATAACTACAAGTAGGGCTTGTAATGCACGTACACAAGTCACAAGCACATGCATTGTGCATGATGAATCTCAGTGTTTGTCGTGACAATAATATTAACCATCTAATGCATGCACCTTTCAATGCTTGTTTTTAGTGATATATACAATTCTCGTGAAAACTATAAAACTGTTAAACACAAGTCCTCAATGATACTCTACCTATGCATAATTAACATGATGAATAATAGAAATTCATACCCACAATTTTCAATTTTTTGTGTTCTTACATTTATGATGTCTCCCCAAGGTTCCACTAGGTGGCAAATAGATCACTGAACATTGACAATTTTCGAAAGGCTGCCATTTTATTGCTATGGAAATGTTTAACATTTTGATAAATTTGTTTTTAGAATCCATTATTTGAAATGGGGTAATCCTAAATAACCGACCTCTATAAATGAATTCTAACATTCATTCTTCAACTAGATTAATTCTAAAGAAATATGTTTTATCTTCTTATTTTTAAAAGTAAATTATACTGATATCTCATTAGTTTTAATGAAATTATACAAGTTAATCATATGTTGAGAGGGGCAGCCACAAACCCCAAAAAGGATTAGTTCCTTACCAAAAAGACGAGGGGATACCCTTGGTAGTACCCAAAAAACCTACACAAATCATCCATAATTACATGGATAAATTACACTCACTACCTTTTAAAGAGAGATAAGTGTAATTTTTTAAACAAAAAATGATGACGAGTATAATTAAGTCAAAAAAAATATAATATATTATGAAAAAAAAATCAAAATAGTATAAAAGTTAATATCTATTCATTATTTTTGGTTCGTTACAAATTGCATCAATAATTATAAGGAGATATTTAAATCACTCTTATACTATATTGTAACTAATCAAAATAATAAATAAACATCAACTCTTATACTGTTTGGACATGTCGTCACAATATATCATATTTTTTTAACTTAATTACACTCATCATTATTTATTGTTTAAGAAATTATACTTATTTCTCATATATGGATAGTCAGTGTAATGTATGTATATAATTAGGGAGATTTGTGTAAATGGATAGATGATTGTGTAATTTTACTAAAACTCAAGGATGTCAGTATAATTTACTCATTTTAAACTATTAATTTAAAAATTGTTAGCCAAAATACCCTAAAAATAATTTAAATTAAAATATGAAATAAATTGATTTCATTTCAATTTAAAATCAACAAAGTTGAAAAATCGAAATAACTTAAATTCATTTTTAAAAATTAATTAATTTAAAATTGTTTTATAAAATTTTATAATTTTATTCTAAATTTAGAAAAATGGGGATATTGAATGGGGTACTTACCTGTATTACTTTATAATATTATTTTATTCTAAATATATAGCAGGCCTTGAAGTTACCCTAAGTATATCTTTCCTAATCTTGTAAAAATGAGTAGCAAGGCTATCATGCACAAAAATGAATGTCATGTATATATATCTTGTTATAATTCTTTTATACTATTAAATATATTTCTTCACCTTATAGATAAAGAATAATCTATTTTGGGATATGTAATTGTCTCTTCCAACAAATATTACTCACAGGAATTGAATCCTTAATCTTTTAATCTTTCTAAAGATCTGGTAGAGTCTTATACCATTAGGCTGTTAGTAGTTAAATTGTAGTTAGGATCATACTAATTAACTCTATAACACTTACAAATAATTGTTAGTAAATGTGGCTAATAATGTTGTAATTGTTATTACAATAGATTGTGAAAACTACTAATACAGTAATATTACATCATCAATTATATTTGTGTATTATAATTTAAAAAAAGAATATGCATGTATTAATAATGTAAATTATTATTGTATTATTCAACATTCTTATTTGATTATTATTAGAATTACTTGGAAATGTGTTTTCCAAAGGTGAATAAAGATTAAAGAGTGTAAGGTATATAGAGATCTCGGGGTAAGATATTATAATTACAACTCATAATTTTTAGTGGAAAAATCTCTTGTACTGCAAGAGTACTTGATGTAGCCTTCGGTGGACAAGAACGTAAACCAATATAAAAATCCTTATGTATTCTCTTCTCCCTTATTTCTTTGATTTTACTTGTTAATTTTCTATATATATTTTCCGTTGCACTTTAATTACAAGTTAATCATATGTTGAGAGGGGCAGCCACAAACCCCAAAAAGGATTAGTTCCTTACCAAAAAGACGAGGGGATACCCTTGGTAGTACCCAAAAAACCTACACAAATCATCCATAATTACATGGATAAATTACACTCACTACCTTTTAAAGAGAGATAAGTGTAATTTTTTAAACAAAAAATGATGACGAGTATAATTAAGTCAAAAAAAATATAATATATTATGAAAAAAAAATCAAAATAGTATAAAAGTTAATATCTATTCATTATTTTTGGTTCGTTACAAATTGCATCAATAATTATAAGGAGATATTTAAATCACTCTTATACTATATTGTAACTAATCAAAATAATAAATAAACATCAACTCTTATACTGTTTGGACATGTCGTCACAATATATCATATTTTTTTAACTTAATTACACTCATCATTATTTATTGTTTAAGAAATTATACTTATTTCTCATATATGGATAGTCAGTGTAATGTATGTATATAATTAGGGAGATTTGTGTAAATGGATAGATGATTGTGTAATTTTACTAAAACTCAAGGATGTCAGTATAATTTACTCATTTTAAACTATTAATTTAAAAATTGTTAGCCAAAATACCCTAAAAATAATTTAAATTAAAATATGAAATAAATTGATTTCATTTCAATTTAAAATCAACAAAGTTGAAAAATCGAAATAACTTAAATTCATTTTTAAAAATTAATTAATTTAAAATTGTTTTATAAAATTTTATAATTTTATTCTAAATTTAGAAAAATGGGGATATTGAATGGGGTACTTACCTGTATTACTTTATAATATTATTTTATTCTAAATATATAGCAGGCCTTGAAGTTACCCTAAGTATATCTTTCCTAATCTTGTAAAAATGAGTAGCAAGGCTATCATGCACAAAAATGAATGTCATGTATATATATCTTGTTATAATTCTTTTATACTATTAAATATATTTCTTCACCTTATAGATAAAGAATAATCTATTTTGGGATATGTAATTGTCTCTTCCAACAAATATTACTCACAGGAATTGAATCCTTAATCTTTTAATCTTTCTAAAGATCTGGTAGAGTCTTATACCATTAGGCTGTTAGTAGTTAAATTGTAGTTAGGATCATACTAATTAACTCTATAACACTTACAAATAATTGTTAGTAAATGTGGCTAATAATGTTGTAATTGTTATTACAATAGATTGTGAAAACTACTAATACAGTAATATTACATCATCAATTATATTTGTGTATTATAATTTAAAAAAAGAATATGCATGTATTAATAATGTAAATTATTATTGTATTATTCAACATTCTTATTTGATTATTATTAGAATTACTTGGAAATGTGTTTTCCAAAGGTGAATAAAGATTAAAGAGTGTAAGGTATATAGAGATCTCGGGGTAAGATATTATAATTACAACTCATAATTTTTAGTGGAAAAATCTCTTGTACTGCAAGAGTACTTGATGTAGCCTTCGGTGGACAAGAACGTAAACCAATATAAAAATCCTTATGTATTCTCTTCTCCCTTATTTCTTTGATTTTACTTGTTAATTTTCTATATATATTTTCCGTTGCACTTTAATTGATTTTGCAGAAAAAGTTACCATTATTTTAAGTCAACTAATTCACCCCCTCTTAGTTGCAATCTCAATCTTACAAGTTTCTCACTTGCACATCATTTCTTATGCTATAAGCAGCAGTATCTAGCATTCTTAGTTATTACCTAGTACAAAATATGTAATGTAAAAATTTATGCCAATTTTACGAAACCCGATCAGACAATTCATACCAGAAGATAACTAGGTTTAATCGATTTAAATGGTTACTGTCTGGTTGGATTGGGTGATTTTATATATAAGTAATAATTTTTATCTATTAATATATAATTATGTATAATTATATTGAAGTAATATATCTTCATTTTTTTTGGACTAGAGTAAAACAAAACAATATAGTAGTGTTTCATTTTTTATTTTATTTTAAGTGAACCGCTCTCTTCACTTTCTGGATTATTTCAGTTTATCACAGTTGGACTGAAATTTCTTCAGTTCAAAGTGGTTCAACCCATCATTCGGTTAAGACTGCAAAGTAAAGTCGTTTTCAAGTTTGGTCAGTAATCGAACCAATCGAACCAACCGATCCAATCCAATTATGACAACACTAAATTATGCTTATAGTGTGACACAATCTTTGAGGTTGCATTGATGAAACTTAAAACCAAAGATTTTATCATCACTTCATCTCTATGTAAAGTGATTATAAAACCAATGATTTTTTTGTACTATCATGTGTATCATTTCACCTTTTTGGGTAAGGAATAATAATTTAATCTATAATTGCAAAGGGATTTAAGATCATGCAAATAAGGATATATTTTGTTTGCCAAAATATTTAATACTTCTATTAATAATGGCAAAAAGGCAATCGTTCCATCATTTTTCCTGAGATTTGTACCCAAAAAATGAAAAGCACAAACAAAATGCTGTTTTTACAATTATTAATTAACAAAAATAGAAATGTAAATAAGAAACATTTTCAAAAATCATACTTGCTTCTCATATTTAATATCTAGTAAATGTATAGGATTCCAGAAAATATTTTTCATTTGAATCAAATTTGACCTTTAGTCTAACACTACAATACAGAAGAATTCAATAAATCATTACATCACTAAAATAGTTGGTAAACCACAACATAACTGGGCTTTTAATGATTATTCTTTTTCTTTTAAGTGCATTAAAAACAGGGTCTAAAACCAATACCCAAAATATTACAAACCCAATAACTTGAGGTAAGCCCAGATCTTATGCTCAAGTGTTATTAGATCTCAAAATAATTATAGCGCATTGGTTAAGCCTAAATAGTGATTAATATTGTTGCCATGTTATTATTATTAAACATGGCTAATAAATGGATATAACATTGGGCATTGTGTAAGAGATAAGAATAATAGGTTAATTTAGCCCATTTTGATATTATATTTTTGTCTCAGAATTGTTGTGATTTAATTTTGAATACAAATTTCATCAATATGTTTGCAGGGTGAATAATGCTCAGCATTGTCTAACCCATCATATACTTAGAGAAAATTGATGTAATAAAATGAGTATTTGAGAATCTGGGAATTTTTAAATAAGTATCCAAATCGATCAACTTTAAACTTTTATAATTAGGTCTTTGAAGTTTGAACTTTAAAATTATTTGTAATTAGTCGTAATACTTTAACATATATAATTGGATCCCTCAACTTTAAAGTTAATTTAATTAGGTCCCTCAATGTTTTCGTAATTTTTTGACTTTAATAATAAAGATATTTATCCTAATTAGAATAATAATAAATAAATGAATACATTAAATAAAAAGGTACATATATTTGACTTTTTTAGGTATAAAAGTAAAAGAGTTTTCAATTAATTACACTTTCACAATTTTTGGTCATCTCAAAATAAATATAAATAGATCTCCTTTATTAGCGTGTTAACATATAATGTCGTGTTTGTGAACTCGTTTTTTAATTTATGATATAAAGTTTATTATCTTTTTATTATTATTCTTGAAGAAATGCAACAATAGAGAATGGAAATTTAAGAAGATTAATAAATAATAAAATTGAACATGTGGTAATGTGGTAATTGACATGATATATAAAGCTTCTCCATATTTTTTATATTGTATATTTAATAATCATTTCAGAGTAGATGGATGCTTTTAAGTATATGGGAAAACAATTTGTTATTGAACTATAGGAAGTCACCTCCTTTGGAACTGTTTCTCTTAATTAAAAAGAATAGAAGAAGGATGATGAAATTATGGAAAAGAATGAAAGCATTAAGAGAATATGTAGAAGTTCTCAATTTATTTGATGCAATGGTTTTTCTTTGTTTCAAATTTTATATTATGTAAGTTATTAGTTATTAATGAGAGAGGTTTGTAAAGAAGATATGTTTTTTTTAACTTTGATTAAGTTTTGATGAAAACACCAATATTAATAAGAAGAAGAAAAAAGATCGAAGACTTGAAGTATTGAAAACAAGCACCTCAAATGGGCAAGATCTTATAGTTTTCAAAATTAAGTACTCCCGATCTTAAGCCATTTACTTAAGTTATACATAAATGTTCTTAGAAATATTTTTCAAAATGTTTTGAAAACTGCAACTTGGTTTAAACATGAGTTTAAAAGGTTTAAAACAAACTTTTAAAAAATTGAGTAATATGTTTCTCGAAACCGAGTAACATGTCACTTGAATAAAGTAACAGGTTACCAAAAACTGAGTAATAAGTTATCATACAAAACTAAGCAGAATAATCGATTACCCAATCGAGTAACCAATTACTCAATTAGGCAAAAGCTTGACGTAAATGATTACCCCGAAGAGTAACCAATTACTCAATGTTGGTGTAGTAGTTTTTAGATTGAAACTGAAACAAATTTTTTCCAAACGAACCAATGTCATCCAAGTTGATTCCTACCTCTTGGAATGGATATGATGGATGGTTGGAACTCTATTTAAGTCACTCTCAAGTTTATAAATGATCACACAACTTTCTTACAAATTTTCTAACAGCTAGAATCACAATTTCTGATTTCATATTCAAAGTTGTTGAAGTTTATGAGAACCATTAGCAATCCTAAAGCTCTAGACGAAAATTCTTCAAGTTATTCATACTTGTAAATCACCATAGAGTATGGTGAGGGAAAGAGTCTAAACCAAGAAGTGATGTGCTTCTTGAGGGACTGTGAGTGAGAATTTTGAGAGAAATTTTGGTGTAAGATTTGTAAAGATTAAACTCATGCATAGTGAAAATCTCTTGTGGTTTGTAAGAGGACTGAAAGTAGTATTCGGTGGATTAAATGTGAACTAATATACATCTGGTGTTATCTCTCTTTTTCCTACTCTTTTAATTCTGTTGTTTATGTTTTTTGCTTACTGAAGTCTTCCATTGCGAATATGATTTATATCTTAAAAGAAGAAACAAAAATCTGCATAAAATTAATTCACTCCTCCTAGTTTGCCATACATACTTACAAGGTTAAAGTACACTATAGGTAAAATGATAAATTTGTAATATGAAAATTATGCCATGGTGGTAAGTGATTATTTTGGCTTTATAGATAATATAAAATGATGATCCTATTGAAATAAAAATAAAATATATCTCTTTTATTTACACTAGCACGTTGACAGACATGATCATATCTCTCAAACTGCTTTCTTATTTTTATGATATACAATGTATCATCTTCTTGTTATTATTTTTTAAGAAATGCAACAACAGAGCTGAAGATTTAAAAAAAATTAATAAAATAATAAATTTAACAAGTGCTAATTTACATGATATTTATAATTTTTTTTCAAATGTCCTATCTTCTGCCTCTAATAATCATTTCATAGTTGTTGGATGCTTTTAATTATATGAAAAAATCAATCAATTATTGAATTATAGGAAATGACTTCTTTCTTCTAGTAGTTAATAGAATGGAAGTGTGATAGTGGCTTAAATCATTTTATATGTGAAAATTTTCATTTTGTGTTGTCTTTCTTTGTTTTAAATTTTATGTTTTAATAGTTAATATTGGAGGAGGTTAACCGTACATTATAGACAAAATAATAAATTAGAATATGAAAATTATGTCGTTTTCAAAATTGAAGATTGCAAAAAACAAGTACATTGCTGCTGCAAAAACTAGAGCCTTCATTTTCAGCATGATGTAGTATATAGCTATGCAAGAAGGCTGATAGTATGTAAATAAATCTATGTAACATGTTCACATATGTGAATCAATAATTTAACTTGGGGTGCATATATGTTGTCCCACACACTTAATGTTATTACATGTGTCATGACCTTATGATTGAATCATTTTTCCTGAGATTTGTACCCAAAAAATGAAAAGCACAAACAAAATGCTGTTTTTACAATTATTAATTAACAAAAATAGAAATGTAAATAAGAAACATTTTCAAAAATCATACTTGCTTCTCATATTTAATATCTAGTAAATGTATAGGATTCCAGAAAATATTTTTCATTTGAATCAAATTTGACCTTTAGTCTAACACTACAATACAGAAGAATTCAATAAATCATTACATCACTAAAATAGTTGGTAAACCACAACATAACTGGGCTTTTAATGATTATTCTTTTTCTTTTAAGTGCATTAAAAACAGGGTCTAAAACCAATACCCAAAATATTACAAACCCAATAACTTGAGGTAAGCCCAGATCTTATGCTCAAGTGTTATTAGATCTCAAAATAATTATAGCGCATTGGTTAAGCCTAAATAGTGATTAATATTGTTGCCATGTTATTATTATTAAACATGGCTAATAAATGGATATAACATTGGGCATTGTGTAAGAGATAAGAATAATAGGTTAATTTAGCCCATTTTGATATTATATTTTTGTCTCAGAATTGTTGTGATTTAATTTTGAATACAAATTTCATCAATATGTTTGCAGGGTGAATAATGCTCAGCATTGTCTAACCCATCATATACTTAGAGAAAATTGATGTAATAAAATGAGTATTTGAGAATCTGGGAATTTTTAAATAAGTATCCAAATCGATCAACTTTAAACTTTTATAATTAGGTCTTTGAAGTTTGAACTTTAAAATTATTTGTAATTAGTCGTAATACTTTAACATATATAATTGGATCCCTCAACTTTAAAGTTAATTTAATTAGGTCCCTCAATGTTTTCGTAATTTTTTGACTTTAATAATAAAGATATTTATCCTAATTAGAATAATAATAAATAAATGAATACATTAAATAAAAAGGTACATATATTTGACTTTTTTAGGTATAAAAGTAAAAGAGTTTTCAATTAATTACACTTTCACAATTTTTGGTCATCTCAAAATAAATATAAATAGATCTCCTTTATTAGCGTGTTAACATATAATGTCGTGTTTGTGAACTCGTTTTTTAATTTATGATATAAAGTTTATTATCTTTTTATTATTATTCTTGAAGAAATGCAACAATAGAGAATGGAAATTTAAGAAGATTAATAAATAATAAAATTGAACATGTGGTAATGTGGTAATTGACATGATATATAAAGCTTCTCCATATTTTTTATATTGTATATTTAATAATCATTTCAGAGTAGATGGATGCTTTTAAGTATATGGGAAAACAATTTGTTATTGAACTATAGGAAGTCACCTCCTTTGGAACTGTTTCTCTTAATTAAAAAGAATAGAAGAAGGATGATGAAATTATGGAAAAGAATGAAAGCATTAAGAGAATATGTAGAAGTTCTCAATTTATTTGATGCAATGGTTTTTCTTTGTTTCAAATTTTATATTATGTAAGTTATTAGTTATTAATGAGAGAGGTTTGTAAAGAAGATATGTTTTTTTTAACTTTGATTAAGTTTTGATGAAAACACCAATATTAATAAGAAGAAGAAAAAAGATCGAAGACTTGAAGTATTGAAAACAAGCACCTCAAATGGGCAAGATCTTATAGTTTTCAAAATTAAGTACTCCCGATCTTAAGCCATTTACTTAAGTTATACATAAATGTTCTTAGAAATATTTTTCAAAATGTTTTGAAAACTGCAACTTGGTTTAAACATGAGTTTAAAAGGTTTAAAACAAACTTTTAAAAAATTGAGTAATATGTTTCTCGAAACCGAGTAACATGTCACTTGAATAAAGTAACAGGTTACCAAAAACTGAGTAATAAGTTATCATACAAAACTAAGCAGAATAATCGATTACCCAATCGAGTAACCAATTACTCAATTAGGCAAAAGCTTGACGTAAATGATTACCCCGAAGAGTAACCAATTACTCAATGTTGGTGTAGTAGTTTTTAGATTGAAACTGAAACAAATTTTTTCCAAACGAACCAATGTCATCCAAGTTGATTCCTACCTCTTGGAATGGATATGATGGATGGTTGGAACTCTATTTAAGTCACTCTCAAGTTTATAAATGATCACACAACTTTCTTACAAATTTTCTAACAGCTAGAATCACAATTTCTGATTTCATATTCAAAGTTGTTGAAGTTTATGAGAACCATTAGCAATCCTAAAGCTCTAGACGAAAATTCTTCAAGTTATTCATACTTGTAAATCACCATAGAGTATGGTGAGGGAAAGAGTCTAAACCAAGAAGTGATGTGCTTCTTGAGGGACTGTGAGTGAGAATTTTGAGAGAAATTTTGGTGTAAGATTTGTAAAGATTAAACTCATGCATAGTGAAAATCTCTTGTGGTTTGTAAGAGGACTGAAAGTAGTATTCGGTGGATTAAATGTGAACTAATATACATCTGGTGTTATCTCTCTTTTTCCTACTCTTTTAATTCTGTTGTTTATGTTTTTTGCTTACTGAAGTCTTCCATTGCGAATATGATTTATATCTTAAAAGAAGAAACAAAAATCTGCATAAAATTAATTCACTCCTCCTAGTTTGCCATACATACTTACAAGGTTAAAGTACACTATAGGTAAAATGATAAATTTGTAATATGAAAATTATGCCATGGTGGTAAGTGATTATTTTGGCTTTATAGATAATATAAAATGATGATCCTATTGAAATAAAAATAAAATATATCTCTTTTATTTACACTAGCACGTTGACAGACATGATCATATCTCTCAAACTGCTTTCTTATTTTTATGATATACAATGTATCATCTTCTTGTTATTATTTTTTAAGAAATGCAACAACAGAGCTGAAGATTTAAAAAAAATTAATAAAATAATAAATTTAACAAGTGCTAATTTACATGATATTTATAATTTTTTTTCAAATGTCCTATCTTCTGCCTCTAATAATCATTTCATAGTTGTTGGATGCTTTTAATTATATGAAAAAATCAATCAATTATTGAATTATAGGAAATGACTTCTTTCTTCTAGTAGTTAATAGAATGGAAGTGTGATAGTGGCTTAAATCATTTTATATGTGAAAATTTTCATTTTGTGTTGTCTTTCTTTGTTTTAAATTTTATGTTTTAATAGTTAATATTGGAGGAGGTTAACCGTACATTATAGACAAAATAATAAATTAGAATATGAAAATTATGTCGTTTTCAAAATTGAAGATTGCAAAAAACAAGTACATTGCTGCTGCAAAAACTAGAGCCTTCATTTTCAGCATGATGTAGTATATAGCTATGCAAGAAGGCTGATAGTATGTAAATAAATCTATGTAACATGTTCACATATGTGAATCAATAATTTAACTTGGGGTGCATATATGTTGTCCCACACACTTAATGTTATTACATGTGTCATGACCTTATGATTGATTGAAAAAATATATTTAAGTTAAAATTTAATTTTTAAGTAATTTTCTAACTAATCATAATGTCATAGCACATGGAGTGATACTAACTGTGTAACAGATGTGCACTCAGCCTGAAAAAGGTTTGGTGGTTTATACATAATTATTAGGGGAATATGGTATCAATCTTAACCTCTTCTGAATTTGTGTACTATTGAATTGTTTATCTTTAGAGTTACAATCAATAAAAATAATATTAATTGAGAGAGTGGTGATACAGTTAATTATCAATAACATTAAACCGTTTACTTTTAAAGGGTCAAGTTAATTGACAAAGTGGTGTAACATGAAGTTTGTTATTTTATTTTATATTTGGCCTTAGTTAGCAAGAAATAGTTGAATGAAGTTTAGGCATGAAAGAATAAAATGCAGTGATTCAGTGAATGTCATAATCCAAAATGAAATTAACCCATGTGATTGTTTGTTTACATAAGTCATAGTCTATTTATGAATAATAATTTTCTTAAATGATGTTCCAATGGTTTAAACCAGATAAAGCACACCAAATAGTTCTAATGTAATGTTTTGCTATATTATTTATTCAACTTTGTGTAAATAGACATTTTTTTTCTTATATTACGTTAAGATTATTGGCTCAAAGAGTATCTATTAAAAAAATGTAAGTGGTTAAATTAACAGGTTTACCACTATTATACATATATTATTCTCCCTAAAGTACAGTATTAGGCATTAAATAACCATGATGTTATATGTATTGGAGAATTTTTAGTCATAACATTTGGAGAAATTCCCTTAACAATCATTTCAGAAAACAAATGGGGTGTTGGGTTAGATTTATTTCATCATTTATAATATTTTTTGGCTAAAAATATTTTAAAATCTACACCATCAATTTTTCCTAAAATTCACGTATCTTAATCTTATTAAGTATTGGACCTCCAGTAATGGAGAGGATCCATTTTCCCTTCAACTATACTTGTGCCTTTAGATAGGTCATTGATGAGAGCATCGTAGATAATATTGGTCATGGAATGAGGATCACATGTCTCAAAATGAGTGTGTCCTTATATCCCTAGCCGACCAATGAGTTTTATCTCCAAATAATATAAATATGTTATTTTATGTTTTTAGAATATTTTTTTTAATTAAGTGTTACTTTTTTATTAGTTCGGGATAGGAAATGAGACATGAATAACGACATATGATTTCTGTCTTTGGGTTAGGATTTTCTCCATTAATGGAGAGAGAAGTACATCAAAAGTAAAGAAAAGAAGCAATATAATGTGACATTTTTATCCCTTAAAATATAATAATATAACATTTCTCTCCTTAAAACTAATTATAAAATCAACAACTTCTTTTTCCAATAACGAAGAAGAGTCTCATTCAGATAGTATTAGGCTATTGGCAAAAATTAACTGCCTTGATGGTTGCACCTGTGCCTGCACAATGTCTACCTAAAGTAGGGCGAGAAATGGACATGCTCCTTTGTAGAAAAGATTGAAATATCATGTCTTGTCTGTCATTTTTTCAGTCCAACCTCGCATCGGCTTCGACGTACCTTCATCTTTGCCATGGAGGTTGGAGCTTCAAATCAATATCCTAAGGATTGATTAATGGTTTGGAGCTTGAGTGTGATACCTAAAGCTCGTGGGTCTGGTCATCTATTTTCTGATCTTTCCTCAGCAATTGCTGCAATATGGCATTTCATGAATGAGGCCATCTTCAAACAATGCAAGACACCAACTTTTGAAATATACCTATTCTAGTTCTAGTAGTAGACTCGATCACCCAAGAAGCTTCATTGATGATACGTATTTATTTCCAATAATAGGATTGATATACTTTTAGTTTTATGTCTATTGCAACTCACCCTTACTTAACTAGGACTTTAATACAGATGTGTCAAAACGGCCTTACTTAACTAGGACTTTAATACAGATGTGTCAAAACGGACCGACAAATGGGGTCGGCGTACCAAACCCAAAAATTTATAAGGTTTAAATACTATATTGTGTGCTTTAATAGGTTAAAATTTAATTTTATTATCATATGGATTGGTCTGCTACAATTTGCAATATGTTTATGGTGAGTTTGAGCTGCAATTTAATATACATAATTGTACTGATACTTTTTAGTTTGGTTCAGTTTAGCCTAAACCCTATACGAGCTAATCCAAATCAGTTTGGGTAGCCTGTTTTGACAACTCTACATCAATAATATTGTAACACCTCAGTTATGACATGCGACTTCCCAAACTTATGAATACACTGAGTGTGCCATCTATTAAGCTTAAATACTCCTGTAATGTTTTATTCCCCTCCTAGGGGAGCCTTCCGCGACTCGAACTCATGACCTAAGGGATAAATAATCATTATACCACTAAGTCGCTATCATTAAGCTATTTATCATTTATCCCTGAGGTCACGGATTCTAGTCGTGGAAGGCTCCCCTGGAAGGGGAATAAAATACTGCTGGAATATTTAAGCTTAAGAGATGGCACACTCAATATATTCATGGGTATGAGAGGTCGCATGTCATAACTGAAGTTTTGCAAACATCCTCATTTATGAAAAATGAATTTATTTTATCATTAAATTGACAAACTCATAAAAACATTCTTCATCCATGAACATCAACATCTTCGTCCATAGATACCTTAGGATGTAATTCACTTTTATATTTTGACATTATTGATATATCAAAATATATTTTTTCTTCCCATTTGTTTGTGTCTATTTTGGTTTAGGGTTTAGGGTTTTGTGATAGATAGATGTTGGCACTATTCTAAACATTTGGATTCTCTCTCCAATAACTAAAAGTTCATAATTAATGACCTTCTATGTGTATGACTCTTTATCTCAGTAAATATTGTTTTCAATAAGAAATATCTTTTTTTTGGTAAAATTAAGGGTATTCCCCTACCTATAGTAAAAAACTAATACATTTTTAGTTGTGGTTGTCTCTCATAGTAATCGAACCCCTTAATCTTTTAGTATATTTGAGAATTTAGTGGGTTCATACACTATTATATCAACGCTTTGTTGGTAAATAAAGAAATGTATATTTGATAACATATAATAATTAATACTATTTTTGTGCAAGTTATTAAATATTAATATTTTTAATCCATCGTACCATGTATTACGGGTGAGCAGGACCCAATCCTACCCGCTCATCCGGTATGATCCGACCATGATCGTGTTCGAGTAGAGTTGGGTCTTATTGGATCTAGGGCCGGGTTCAAAATTAGACACAGTCAATACTTAGAGTCAGGTAGGGGACAAACATGACTCGGCTCGTCTCATAGTCACTCACTCATCTTATTTATGTATCTTTATTCAATTGTGTAGAGGATAATGACACATACTTGGTCGAAAGTATCATTAATTCTATATTTTTTCATCATATGTACATGATTATTAATATATATAATATTTTATATGTCAAATTATATATTCTTAATAATAAATAATATTGAGAAGACTTTATCTAAAATGAATAAATATTATATTTAATTAGGTCTAAGATCGGATTCAAATTTAAAGTTTGACCCAATCAATATATAGGGTGAGACTAACTTCGAGTCTAGAGCCGGGTCCAAGTTCAAAAAATAAACTAACCAACTTTTAGAATCAGTTAAAGGACAAGCCTCACTCAATCCAACCTGACATATACTCACCCCGACCATGTATCTTGTTTAAAATTTATAATATGTATATAAGTCTCCAAATTGGATATTGTGTTGCTATATAATTTCTTCCATGTGAATTGATAATTTTTATGACAGAAAATCTACTCATTTCCTTGCTATTTCTATGTGCATCTTTACATAAACACATATTTTATATTGTAACATGTGTTATTCTATACGTTAGAATTGTGATTAATCAAAAAATATTTAATAATTATATTTTAAATTTAAATATATTTTTTTTAACCAATCAAAACTCATTATATAATGATACAAATTGTGGGACAAAGAAAGAATTTGTAACCCATCTTTAGAAAGTGATTACATGCTTAAGTACTTAACATAATGTACATATCTTTACAAAGAATTTGTATTACTGCATGTGTTATTAACTTGATTTGTCAAAAAAATAATTAATTATTACCTTTTTAACTTAAATATATTTTTCAATCAATAACAAGCTAGTAGTACATACAATGACACAACTTTACCCCTTTACATAAAGCTAACAAAAGCATATTTTTCCCATTTTTTCAGACGCATAGTACAAAATAAATTCGAATATTAAATATTCCTCAACCCGACAACAGCTTTGGACTCCTCCACTATGCGTAGTACGTGTCACCTTCAAATGTTGTCAACCTTTTCGATTCCACCCATAATGCTTCATTTTCTTTATTCCCCCCATCATTTTTCACCTGCTATACCCGGTTACCAATCCAGATTCAAACTTCAACGGCTCAGATTTGTCCTCACATTTTTCCTGTGGGCCCCACCACACATTCTCTCTCCTCCTCTACATATGCTTTCTCATCATAGCTCCCTTTTTTCGCGCTCTCACTTTCTCTCTCTAAACCTCACTCTTCTGTTCGTTGCTGCTACTTTTCTCTCTTTGGAACTTGTGATGTGTGTCTTTGTGAGGTAACTATGATCCTTTATCTCTTCTGGGTCAAAGGTTGTTTCAGTGTTTTTGTCTGTTCTTTGCAAAATTGCTTGTGTTCATTTTCATTGGTTTGATTTTTTGTATTTTGCTTTGAGAATTAATAATATCTACTATTTTAACTTTATGGATTTGGATAAGTGGAAATGTAACCATTCATTCATTGAAATAAATCAACGGTTAATATCATTATAAGATGATAAAACAATGCACATATAAAATTTTCATTTTATTCTTCAAGTGCATTCCTGAGTTTAAGTTAAAAATCTTAACTTTACATCCCCAATCCATGTAATTAGTAATTATCATGATCCTCTTTCTCTACCATGTTAGATAAATTGATTTGTTACTCTTAGGATTTGTAGTAGCATATAGTAAAACTCTTGGTTTTCATTTTTCTTCTGATTATTGAGCATCAGCTTGAAACTTTTAGTTTCAGAAAGTAGCTCCTTTTTTTTCTTTCTTGTACCATGTTTGATGCATTCTGTAAAACAACAATCTAGCTTCTCTTCCCCCCTTTTTGCTTTTGTTTCTTTTGTTGGTTGACTTGGTTCTATTGTCTTAATGTTAGTCCATGAGTTTAAATGCCGGAAACAGTTTTTTTGCTTGCAAGGATAAGATTGCGTATATCTATCTTCCTCATGTATCCTACTGGGTCGGAGACTCGTTTACTAGCTTGCCCTTTTTATTGTGTGAATAAGTTTGCAAGCGTCATATTTGTTGTACACCACATGCTGATTCATGTTCAGATGGTTTGATGTTTATTTTAATTGTACTTTTGGTTTTGAAGGACTTTCGGTTCCTGAAAGAGAGGCCAGTGGTTTATAAACAAGAAGGGCTATTGTTGATGATTGTTCAGTAAATCAGTGCTAAAGTTTGAAGTTTTATGTTAAAAATCTCGTTGAATAGATGATAATGGACCCAAGTCTTGATCGGATTAATGCTTCCTTAAACGAAAACCGGTTTGGGAATCAGTCTGTGCCAATTCTGCAGAATCAGAGATATGAAAATGGTTTCTTTGATCAAACTAGGGAATTTGGTTACCTTCAGTCCAATCTAATGCCTGCTGATACACCTTCGTCCTCAATTTTGACACACGAGGAACCTTCTCTAGAGGATTGTGATTTTTCTGATGCAGTTTTGAGATACATTAGTCAGATCCTCATGGAAGAAGATATGGAAGATAAGACAGACATGCTTCAGGATTCTTTGGATCTTCAAGTTGCTGAGAAATCATTCTATGAGGTAATAGGCGAAAAGTACCCGCATTCGCAATTAGGAAATCAAAGTTTTATTAATCCAAATGATGGAGGTGGAGATCATAACTTTTCTGAAAATTATGGTAGTTTTCATGGTAATGATGGTGATCTCAGTAGCATTTTTAGTACCAACAATTCAATCCTTGGAAACTTAGGTCAAGTTCCTCACCGAAATTTTCTAGGCTATAGCAACATTTCACAATCCTCTTATAGCTCTTCAAATAGTGTAAGAAGTAGTGTAGAAGTGCATTTGGACTCTCCGAGCAGTATTGTTCAGATGCCTGATCTGAACAGTGAGAATCAATCCATTTGCCAATTTCAAAAGGGTGTTGAAGAGGCTAGTAAGTTTCTTCCAAGTGGAAATCAGCTCTTTGCTAATTTGGATGTAGCTAATTTTTCACGACTAGTGCCTAAAGTGGGGATCGGGACTGATAAGTCTTCGGTTAAGGTGGAGAAGGATGAGGGGGAGTCTTTTCCTGACGGATCGAAGGGGAGGAAGCATCCTCACATGGAAGAGGAAGATGTTGAAGAAAATAGAAGCAGCAAGCAAGCTGCAGTTTACTCAGAACCTACATTGCGGTCGACTATGATGGATATAATCCTGCTTCATAGCACGGGAGATGGCAAGAACCATTATATGGCTCGTCGAGAGGCTTTGCAGAATAAGAACAACAAGATAGTGCTGCCAAATGGTAAATCAAAAGCTTCCAATAGCGGTAAGGGACGTGGTGGTAAGAAACAAAATGGGAAAAAGGAAGTGGTCGATTTGAGAACACTTCTTATTCTTTGTGCACAAGCTGTTGCAGCGGATGACAATAGAAGTGCACATGAGTTTCTAAAACAGGTCAGACAGCACTCAAGTCCTTTTGGGGATGGAAATCAGAGGTTGGCTCATATCTTCGCCGATGGCCTTGAGGCACGCTTGGCTGGTACCGGAAGCCAAATTTATAAAGGACTTGTAAGTAAAAGAACATCAGCTGCTGATTTTCTGAAAGCTTATTATCTGCTCATCGCAGCTTGCCCTTATAGGAAGATGTCTAGTTTTGTTTCAAACGTCACAATAAGGAAATCTTCAACAAATTCAATGAGGGTCCATGTTATAGATTTCGGTATCCTTTATGGTTTCCAGTGGCCTACTTTTATACAGAGACTTTCATGGAGACCCGGTGGACCACCAAAACTTCGGATTACAGGAATAGACTTCCCGCAACCTGGTTTCAGGCCTGCGGAAAGAATTATAGAAACTGGACGCCGCTTGGCTGCTTATGCTGAAAGTTTTAATGTGCCATTTGAGTACAAGGCTATAGCGAAAAAATGGGAAACAATTCAACTTGAGGAACTTAACATTGATAGGGACGAGTACCTTGTTGTTACCTGTTTTTATAGAGGTAAAAACTTGCTGGATGAATCTGTGGTAGTAGACAGTCCAAGGAACAAATTCCTCAGTTTGATAAGGAAAATCAACCCAGATATATTCATTTATGGCATTCTTAATGGAGCCTTTAATGCCCCTTTCTTTGTTACTAGATTTCGGGAGGCACTGTTTCACTTTTCTTCACTATTTGATATGCTTGATACTATTGTGCCTCGTGAGGACTGGGAGAGGATGCTGATTGAGAAAGAGATACTTGGGAGAGAAGCATTGAATGTTGTCGCATGTGAAGGCTACGAGAGAGTAGAGAGGCCCGAGACGTATAAGCAGTGGCAAGTCCGTATTCTAAGAGCCGGATTTTCGCAACAAGCTTTTGATCGTGAGATAGTACAGACAGCGATGAAGAAAGTAAGGTCCAGCTTCCACAAAGATTTTGTAATGGATGAAGATAGCCACTGGTTGTTGCAAGGTTGGAAGGGGCGAATCATTTACGCACTTTCTTGTTGGAAACCTGCATGACTAACTAAGATGGCCTTAGTGCATTTCAATTGAGCTTTCTGAATCAGTTTAACATCCGAGGATCTCGGGTATTGCAGTAACCTATTTCTCTGTTGTATTCAATAACTCTGGTTTTCGTCATCGTTTATCAAATTTTGATCTAACTCTAATGTGATAATTGAATAGGACATGCCTAATATGTTTGGTTAATGATCAAAAGTGAAGGTTCAAGCTGTGAAGCATGGTCACTGAATAGCCTGGTAAGAAAGCAAACTACGTCGTAACCATTTTTTGTCGCAGATGTCGTTAGCTCTTACTCTTAGATCATTACGAAAGTTTGTAGTAGTTGATAGCTAAATTGAGGGTTGTCTGATAAACATGATCCAATTTATTGTTGCAGATTAATTTCGCATGTATAAGACAAAACCTTTTATTGCTGTTACTGATTTTGAGGTTTCTATATTAACCTTTCTGATAGTTTATTAACCTGAAGATAGTAATTTTAGTACTTTATCTTAGAAAATAAACAGAATCTAATAAGCTTTATGTTCTTTTGGAGAAATACTTCTTGCTAACCACAAAGTTCACATCGCGCTCACACACCGGATTTCATGCCGATATTTGCGATGTACCAAAACTAAGTTTAAGCAGATGCAGCCAGTGTAGCTTAGATGCTGTTATTTGTAGAAGAATTATTATCTGAACATTTTACTTAATGGGGTAGGAGCCTCCTTTTTTGGGTACAATGGTACAAAATTTCAACCTGTGATCTTGACATTTTCATTCTGGGTTTTCTTGTGGTGCACATTTTCCTAATAGTGTAGATTATTTATATAGTGGTGGACCTGATGGTCCTTTTTAGAACATTGGCATGTGAATAAGATAAATTATAAGTACACAATATATTACATGTTTATATTACAACATATTTTATCAATGTACAAGTTAGTACTAGTAAATGTAATAAGATGTCATTATTTATTTATAATTCTTGTATTTTTGTCTACACAGAATGAAAATTCAAATAAAAAATTGGTACTACCAATTGTATCTCCTCACTTTATGGGTAAAGAACTAATCCCTTTCGGAGTTTATGAATGTCACTTTTAACAAATGTCACTCACAAGAATCGAATATGTGACCTTTTGAACATCCTGAATTTAAAATGCAACTAACACTGTGTTTGGTTTAGGGAAGAAAAGTTAAGGAAAGAAAAGTTGAGGAAAGAAAACTTGAGAGAAGAAAATGGGTAGAAAATGTGATGATTTTTTAGTTGTTTGGTATGATAGAAAATGGAAAGAAAGTGAAGAGAAAATAATATAATTATTATTAATAATGATATTTTCTTTATTCTATCAAAGAGATGATATCGTAAAGTATGTCACAAATCATGTCTTAAACCAATGAAAACATACAATGTGAATTAAAAAATTAAATATTTTTTTTTTTCTGTTTTCAGCTCATCGTTATTGGTTTGATACATGGTTCAAGACATATTTTGGGACAATCAATTCTGATACAATTTTTTCTACATGTTTTCGTGTCAATAATGGAGAGAAAACATAATACACGGACCCCACCAATTTTTTTATTTCCTTCCTTCTTTTCAATGCAACCAAACAATGGAAAAAATTCTTTTCCTTTCTCTTTCATTCCTCTCACTTTCTTTCCTCCCTTTTCACCCCAACAAGACATACTTAAGAGTAGATCAGGAACTTAGAGCTTCAAATATAATCATGATGCATTCAATAATGCTGCTAAAAGTGTGTATATAAAAAGATTATTTATTTGTATGCATAAAAGGAAAAGAAACCACAATGTGGCTCACATGTTGAGATTGGTGAATATGACAATGTGTCAGGTTCAGTAAAGTGGTAAACACTAAACAACACCAATTTAGAATTCAGAAACATAAAACAACAAAAGTCTTCACTGACTTGGGCCCATTCGATGGAAAATAAAAAATTTGATGATTTTATCTACATATTAAATAAGTTATATTTATAAAATAAAGGAACTAATAAATTAAACTAAACAATTTGCAAAAGCATAACGAATTGAATTGAAAATGTCACAAGCTCAAATTGAATTAGAAAAATAGTTCGTATCGAATAAAAATTGTTTCTAAGATTTGAGCCCATCATCCGCAGGATAAGCAATTTTACTATATGTTAAAAGATGAGATTGTTTGGACTATTGAGTATTTATAGAAGGAACTGTGACACTGTTTAGGGGTTGGTTGAAATTTAACATAGGTCTAGATATTTTCAAAGATGATAGAATATGTTTTAGCAAAGTGAGGAAAAGGAATATTTTGATTTATAATATTGTATGTGACTTTATGCTCAGTTATAAATTATATAAGTACTATATGGTATGCTAGGAATCATTTGTTGTTTGGAAAACAAAAGGTAGATAGGAAAATATGTATCCATCAAAATCAAATTAGTGACTTAAAAACTAGGTGGGGTCTTATGGATAATAATAGGGAGAATAGAATGTTGCTGGATAGATTTGCACTTCTAAATTGATATATGGTGTTGGTGGAAATATGTGACTGAAAATTGTACTCCTCTTATTTTTTTGATATTTACTAATAGTATTTTCTCACTTTTTTAGATAAGGAACTAATCTCTTTCGGATTTTGTGACTATCCTTCCCAACAAATGTCACTTCCAAGAATTAAATTTTTGACATTTTGATCATCTTGGAGATGTAGTATAACCTTACACCATTAGATCAACTCCTTGTTGATATACTCCTCTTATTTGAATATTAATCACTAATCATAAAATTAATTAATTATCCACAACTCCATTTTGAGTATTTGAATTAAAATAATTTTTTTAATAAAAAATCAAACCAATTATTCAATTTTAATCATAATTATGTAGTTTTGATTTCCTTATTGTACGTATATATATGTACTGTAAAGTAAACTCTTATTGGATAAAAAAATAAAATAAAAATATTTTTTTAATAATTAATTTAATCAAATAATTAAGGTATAATTAGTTCATGCAATTAGCAATAATACTATTTTAATATGGGATGACATGATGTTAATACTTTTTCTAATCTATAAGTGACTCTAGAGTCGAGAATTTTAGTCCATTGACCATATTTTTCAAATTAGACATAGAATAATTCAACGTTTTAACTATAAAAAACATGATGATAACTCAAAATTAATTGGAAGATGTTGAAATTTCATTATGATGATCCATTAAAAATCTGGTAGCAATAAATATTATTAGACAAAATACATACTAATCTGAATCAATGATTGTATGAAAATTCATATGAAATGATGCACCAAAAAAGTCACATGAAATAATTTGTTGTTAATTAGTTTTTGAATTGGAGTGAACATCAAAAGATAACGATGGTCTAATAAAAAAGACTAACATAATTATATAGCGTGGAGATGCTTTCTATTTTGATGTAGACTTAGTTATATGATAGGTACAGCTTTCTTAAAGTTATACAACTTGACAAAATTTAATGATATTTGCAATTACTTTACGTTTTCCTTTCACCCTCAATGATACATGCACTTTCCTGTTTCAAAAAAGGATTTAATATGTATACTGACAATGTAAGTATTTTTTACACTGTCAGCAAATCTTCACACCATTCATATGTTAGTTGGTATTGACTTTCAAACAAAATTCTTACAAATCAATGTGGATAATGTACCGACACTGTAAAAAACTTTACACTGTCAGTGGATAGATTTTAAACTCTTTCAAAAACGTTTCTTGTTTAATAAAGAAATATTTTAGTTCATTTATTGCTTTACAAGATGACCAATTAATGTCTTTATTCGTAATTGATATGTTAATCATCCTTTTGGGCTTTTCCTCGTTTTGGGTAAGGAATTAATCTCTTTCGGAGTGTGTGATTGCTCATCCCAACAAGTATCGCTCTAAGAAATCAAACTTATAATCTTTTCGTCATAAGGTGGTTTAATGAGACCTCATCCCACTAAATCAACACCTTGTTGGTAATGATGATTGATTTTAAAAAATGACTAAATGATTGACTATAAAATATTTTACACTGGCTGTTACAGATATCAAATTTTTTATATTCTAATAAAATAAATTTAATTAAATACAACTATATTTTAATAAAAATAAGACTACACAATAACTTTTAATTTTTTATGCATCAATTCAAACAAAGATATTTCGTAGAGGACTTAATTCTGTCATTTAGATCTAAGTATATTATATCTGTTAACTAGATCAATTATGCAGCCAATGAGTTTTTTGATGTTGACCATTGTCTTAAAATATTATTATAGTTAGTGTCATCAGTTCAATTTTTATTGTTTAATACGCATTAAAATATAATCAATAATGCAATCATGTTAGGACAAAGTTCTCTACTTGTATTCCTTGATTTTATGATTGTTTTAGAAGATTAGTTGTTTCTTTTATTTCACAATTAATTTAATTAAGATCAACATTTGTTGATGGCAGTGAAATTGAATTGCACTCATGACTAAATAAATTTTTATAAAATTTTAAGAATATTAAATATGAGTAATATAACTATACATGTGTTATTAAAATTAATGATTATATGATAACTTAGAAAATTCATGTATATTTATCTTTTAATCCTAAATGTTCAAATAAAATCCAATAATTATGTTAATTGTTCTCATATATACTATATATAATTTATATTGTCTATTTTGTTCTTAACATTTTTTAATTTCTACCAAAAAAACTATACAATATTAAATAACCACCGTTAACACAATAATAACACAACTCACCTTAAATTAAAAATTAAATACTTAATATTATAAAATAAGAATGTTAGATCGACAAACACAAAAGTTTACTATTCTTATTTAAATCACTTCCCACATATTGTGTGGTGTAAAATGGGGTTGATTGCTTGTGCCAGCAGTTCAAGTGAATTTTGGTACAATTGGGATGTTAAAGTCTTGTTTTGGAGATACAAGTATGAGGACAATCATGCAAACATTTAGCACATTGGTGCAAAGTTGCACATCCATGCTTATACAATCGTGCAAGTCAAAAATGGGTTTATTGACATTAGTTTATTCATTGATAGGGATTATGAGTTTTTTTAATTGTTGTTTTGATTTCCTTATTTAGTATTAGGAATAGTTAGGTTCATATCTATTCCCAATTTTATATGATTTTGTGTATTCCTCTTTCAACTTGTTTGATCTTATTCCTTGCGTGATTTTATATCAAGTTTTAACAATGCTTTATAAAACTTAGCCTATTATTTAATTGATAAATTGTACCACACTCATATAACAAATTTATAAGGTAAAGGATTTGAAGTTGTTAAGGGCCAAAATCAATCCATGTTTTGTGGTTACTTGATAATAGAAAAATATATTAATATTAACACTGTCAGTGTATCATTCACCATTTATTTTTAATTATTATTGACTCTTTAAAAAATATAAATGAATAATGGATGATATACCGCAACTGTATATAAATCTTTATACTAACATTGTATAGATATTATTATACTCTTATTTGATTAACATAGTTTATTATTTAATTACATAAAGATTATGTCACCCTTTTATAATGGGCCTAAATGCCAACATCTTATTATTATTATCAATTCCTTAAAATCAGAAGTTTAAATGAACCTCAAAACACTAACTTTAGACCAAACTTGTACATAACTTCCATTGCCTATCAAATAAGCAAAGTGGAGAATAAATAAATAGATACCCATAAACTTAATGTTACTTATTATGATTCTTAATTTAGCCCATGATTAAAGTACCCCCAATAATTTACTCCAATGATATCAGCATGAGCTATTTTAATATAACAATTTATTTCTAGAGTATTCTATAGCCTATGGCAATCTCAATATAATAATAAGGCCTAAAAAGAGAAAATTTTATTTATTTATTACAATTAAATATGATCAAAGCACCATATAAACTACAAATACTAAATCTTAACTTAGGGAATCCCCAATAAGCTTCTCTTCTTATTATTTTTATTGAAATTTTCTTCACAACAAATACATAATCCTAATTCCTAAGCAGTCACAAATGTTTCCACAGCATGTTTGGTAGTGTAAGTAACATCTGATTTTATATCAGCTTCCCATAATTCTGGCACTGCTTGTCTAAGGTTATGTATGCTTTCTAAGGCATAATCTGCACCTTTAACTTTCTGAGATGTACCAACCTATATGGATGTAACAATCATCAATAATAATATAGCGGATAGAGATCTCATGTTTTTAAGAATGTCTCATTTTCTGTCTCAGACTAATTAAATGTTACCATATAAATAAATAATTTTTAAAAAAATAATATTTTTATTTAATTGTTAAAATTTAATTGATTTAAGATCGAGAATAAGATGATACTATTAAGAATAAGTGACGCGTATATTATATAGTTGTCATAATGTAATCATTTCATACTACACAACAAAATTAGATAATGATTTTACCTGAACAGTGTGAAGTCCCACACGCTTTCCAGCTTGTATGTTTCTGACACTATCTTCAAAGAATAGCTGAAAGTGACAAATAGATATAAATATAATGTATGAAAATAACAGCCAACAAAATTAGATTATAAATTGAATGACATAACATCATTTGTATCACATATCTACCAATTCGTGATGCTACTTCCATCAATTGGTTAAGATATTAAATATCGACTTTAGTATTTATTAAATTTTATTTTCTTAACCAATCGATGAGAATGACACGAAATTAGGAGAGATATTGTTGGGAACGATTTTATTATTCGAAGTTTAATATAGTAAATTTTTCTTACAGTTCTTTGTGGGTTAAGATTGGCTATCTTTAGAGCAAATTCAATTGCATTTTCTGATGGTTTGCATATAATTGGTGTTTTAGGTAAAACTGCACTAGGATTAGGTTGGGCAAAATGTCCTATGATATCAAAGATTTTGGATCTAGTAGCACCATTTGTTGTGGTTAAATCATTGGTTTTAGTAGAACCAATAAATTCAATGTCATCATCATCATAAACATTGCTCTTGTTGATGGGATTAAGAGTCTCAAAGCATATGATTCCTTCAAAACAATCCTCTAATCCAAGCCTGCTAAGTGCTTTAACTGCATGAACTTTGTCTGCATTTGTGAAGATCTATAGAAAAAATGAAAGAAATCTCATTAGATTATGCTAAAAAATTTTATTCTATTGCCACGCATCCGAAAGGGATAATTCCTTACTAAAAAGGAGAGGGAATATCCTTAGTAGTACCAAAAAAAATAACTTACAAGTTTCCTATAGGGAAGATTGAGCAAAAGGTTCCTCAAAACTGGGTCTGGTTTCAGATTCTCATAAGGTAATTTCCCATGAACAAAACTGACACAATAAAAATTAAAAATAAACTTTAGGATAAAAAATTAAGTAAATAACACATAAGTAATAAGATTTTAAATATATAAAGACATGTACCTGTGATAATCATCATAGTCAAAGTCATATCCAATTCCCTGAATTTACAATGAATTAGTATTCTTAGTTCAACATTGAAAACCCACTTTGAGAAATGAAAAGTAAAAATGAATAAAATAGGAACATACCCTTAAACCAGCCATAGTTGTTCCATAGTTTTTGTAGAGGAGGTTGGATAACTCATCAATTTTGTTTTTCTCTATGCCTAGCTTCTCAATCATATAGTCTATAAACCAATGATACCAATTAATACTTAATTCAAAAAACCATAAAAACATGCTTCAATGAAGACATTATTACTAAGAACACTAGTAAGTTATCGGTGCATTCGCACGAGAATACACTCTTACCTCTAATATTTTGGGTGCATACTTTGTGAAGACCAGTGCTTAATGGATACAAAGTATCATCTAAATCTGCATCAAAAAAATATCACAGATATAATCATAAAGTTTCATTTTTTTTTTCTCCAATTTAATGAATGATCATTTGGTTAGAAAGATTACCAAAAAGAAGACAATCATATTTTGGTCTCTGGACCTGTCTGAAGCGGTTTTCATACTCCATTTCAGGCACAAAACCTTAAACAAACAAGATAACAAAAGAAAGTGAACACTATGTTCCATGACAACATGAACATACCAAAATTTATATGAAAAAAAATTCATTTTGATTCTTAGCCTTAACATTTTTGCAATAAAAAAATGACACAGATTATGAGTAGATAATCCACAACCAGTGGAATAGATTGAATTTGAAACAAAATAATTTGTGAAATAGTGTCCCTTTGTGGCATATAACTTAAGAAAACAAGAGAAAGTTCATAAAGTTTCCTTCAATTATTAAAATTAGCAACAACAAAAAAATGGATTCCAATGAAAGCCATTATTATAATCCTTTGAACAGAGTTCATAAGACAGAGGCAACCCTTTTTCCAAAGTGCTTCAACTTTTAGAATTATAGAATCACTCATTTAGCAAACCTTCTTGATTGAACTGTATATATATATATATATGTGTGTGTGTGTGTATTTATATGTATATATATATATGTGACTAAACTTAATAACAATGCAGATTTTCAAAGGGAAAAAAGGTGCAAAATGTTCAATATTAGCATATGAAAAAAAAACACTCATGGTTTACATGGTTTTTTTTTGCGGAATCACTAAGGAAGCATTGTTTATAAGGGAATAGTGGCAATGAGTGAAGAAACAAAGAAAAGAGTCGAAAATGGTAATAGATTAAAGGAACAAGTGAAGTGATTGGCTTACCAGAGAGCCAATAGTATGAAGAAAAAAGGTTTAAAGCACAAAATGTTTAAACAATAGAATGATATTGAGAGAAGCAAAGTGGAGAGGGAGGAGGAACTAGAGAACCAAAGAACAGTATATATAATAGATGGTTGCTTCACAGGACTTTATTATCATATTAAATTTATATATTATTCAATTACTTCGAGAAAAAAATATGAGCGCCGAAAATGTAAGAGTTTTATATACTGTCACCTCATTATCCATTGTTCATTTTTTTTAACATAAAAAGTAATAATATAAATGATTGATAGATATTGTATTAACTGTGTATAATTTTTTACACTAACACTCCATAGATATTTTACTCTTACTTTAATGTTTTAAAAATAAATGTCCACTTCAAAAACAAAATATAAGAACAAAGAAATATTTCCCTTTAATATTTTGTTTCGATGTTTGTAATATTAAGAGTATTTTTTTACTTTTTCAGGAAAAAAAATAATCTCTTTTAGAATTCATGATTATTTCTCTTAACAAGTATCGCTATCAGAAATTGAACTATTGACCTTTTAATATTTCCGAGGATCTAGCAGAATTTTACGACACTAATAAATATATCGTTAGTGTTTAAGAGACTCTTTATTGTTAAGGGAATGATATCATATAATCATAATGGCATTCACACCCTCAAACTCATAGACTTTGTTTGTTATAGACTCAAATCAACTTCAGATTCTTTAAATTTTACATTATATTCCTTGCCATGACGGATCTAAAAATTTTAAGTCGTGGGGAGAATATGTATGTATATAAATTTATAAGATTAAAATATAATATTAATTTTTATATCCACACCAAAAAATAATCCTCTTTTTTATAAACAATCATAGTAATTTTTAATGTGAGTACAAGGGTTCTTAACCCTTAAAAAATCAAACCATATACAAAAAGTCTTAGAATAAAAGATCTTACCACAAGACTAAAATTGCAAAATACAATAACTTCAACATGAATTTTCACAATTTTCTCTATGTTTTCATGTTTTTGAAATTTTTAAGGATTCTCTCATATTTAATCCTACTAAAAATATCTTTCATCATTGTATAACTAACCAATCAATCATTCAATTCTTCATTCCCATTATTTTACAATTATTTCGTGATGATATTCATAGCAAATAATTTTTTGTCAATAGTTGTAGTATTAATAGTATCAACATTTACTCTAAATACAAATAAACTCAAGAATATACAACATGTTTCTAACTCTCCACTTAGTACCATTTAATTATACACATAACCAATAATATATATATATATATATATATATATATATATATATATATATATATATATATATATATATATATATATATATATATATATATATATATATATATATATATATAACCAACTCCTACAAATTTTCATTTTAGGTATAGAATGGAAGGCCTTCAAATTTTTTTCCTTATTATCCAAAAAGGTAATCGAAGGAGTTAATTCTAAATAAACATAATTGTAATATATATATATATATATAACATAAATTTTTCCACTTTGTGGGGCACATGCCTCTATTACTGTATAATAGATCCGCCCCTGGATTTCTGGTTTTGACTCCCATAATCGAAATCAGACTTTACAACTTTCTTTATCAAATGCATATATGCCAACTTAGAAATTAAAATAAATGGCAAAATCTATATCAATGTTTAATACTATATATACAGAAATGAAGAGAAACATGTGAATATGATCATGCGTAGAGTGACAAACACAAATATATATATTAATAGGCCTGGTTAAGACCTTTAATATTTTTACCAGAATTCTTCTTCCATCTTGGGATAACATGTACTTGCCCTATAAAGTATGTTACAATTATAAATTACAAATTATAAATTTTGATTGGTCTATTAGCATTGAGAGAAGTTGAGAAATAATATTCAAACAATCAAAATTTATGACAAGCTGTAGTATATTTTGTTCCCATCTATCCTTTGACAAAAAACAAAGAAAGCATATGAGAGGATTTACTTCATAGAAACTTTTAGAAAGATATTTTTAAACATTTATATGAGGCATAAATCACTCAAATGTAAGTTTTATATTGGAGCACAATTATATCAATTCTCAATTTATTAAATGTGTTTTCATTAACAATCATATTTATTTCTAAATGAAACTTTTTATAGGGATAAGACACTATTTTAAATTGAAGGGTAGTAACTAAGGTGAAAATAGTTTAGGCTCCCTATTACGGGCTCAACACTTGGCAGATGATAGGTCATGTCATGTTTTTTTAATAATCAGGTCATACTCAGACTTTTCAAAAAGCTTATTTGACCTAAATAGGTTAAATACAAGTTTTTTAGAAAGTCTCTTAAGCCTAACATATATGCCTATATAATTTTATTATATTAATTATTATGTATAATATATACATAAAGTAAATCCTATAGCAATTTGGCATGAGATATTAGATTAGTCAATCAAGATAGACCTATTAGCATATCTAAAGGATACCTATTAGCCTATTTAAAGAGTTGTTGACTTATTTAAATGTCTTAGATTATACCATATTTATAAATAAGCTAACAGTCTATGTTAGACTTTTTAAACAGATTACAAATATATCAAGCTTAGACTGCAATATATTAAATAATTCGAGCATGTTTAAAGCAAATTTTGACCTGACCTATTTTTACTATTAGTTGTAGCATAAGTAATATAGAAATTCTTTTCATAATATAAAAAAAATAAGTTTAGCTCTATTGGATTTTTTAGACTATATATCGGATTTAGTTTTAATTTGGTACAAAAAGTTAATCTTTTTTATATTTTTTTAATTATAACATTATATGTTTATAAAGAATATCAAAAAAATTATTTCCAGAATATTTAAAAATAAAAAAAAATAGTACAAGCATTAAAAAACTTGAATATGAACTAAAGAAATTTTTAGATACAGATTGTTTTATTTAACTAAATAAGTTTAGTTTTTTATACTTATGAAAATTCTACATGTGCAAAATTTATAATCTTTATTTTCATTAAATTGATAATTATACATAGTAATACTTGTGGACCTCTATTTTTCTTCAATAAAATTATTATTATAAAGTAATATTTTCACCAATAAAATTATATAGGCTGCAATTGTAAGCAAATATAAAATATATAAAATTATTATGAGTAATGATGATAAGTTTAATTTTGGACATATAAAATAATATAATTTGAAAATAAAAATATAAAGTATTAGATATAATACTATACAAAACATGTCAAAAAATATAAATGTAAATAAATTAAGAACTATTAGTGATAAATTTGAAACATTTAAAATTGCTTCCTACAATTATAATTTTTAAGGAATAGATAAAATTTAAAATTAGGAAAATGAAAAATATTTTTAGATAACTGCACAAAACTTTTCCTTTTATATTTACTAGTGTGTCAAATATACACTTCATGTCATTCGACCCACATTCTTATTTTATAATAATATGTATTCAATTTTATATATTTTATTTTAGAGAATTGGAATGTTTTTTTGTATCTGGTGTACTTTATGTTATAATTTTATTTATTTATTATAATTTCTAATTTAAGGTGTGATATGTGATTATTGTGTTGTTAATTATGGTTACCTAAAATTATATGTTTTTTTGTAAAAAATAAAAAAATGTTAAAGGCAAAATAAAAAGATTGAAAATAAGTTCATAGCGGTAGTTACATCATGTTTTACATTTATATACAACTAGCGTGTTGACATGCACTGTCGTGCCTGTCAACCCGCTTTCCTATCGTTTGTATTTTATAAATTCAAATATAATTTTTTGCGCTAAATTTACAGTTGAATTTATTCAATTGGTCTAATATTCAATTTTTTAAATACACTTTTAAAATAAGAAGATAATAAGGATAAAATAAGAAAATAATATTATATGGTTTTTTGGTAGAAATCAAAAGATATTGATGGCAAAATAGGAAAACACAAATTACA
>NC_032021.1:16349090-16385814 GCF_001865875.1 Lupinus angustifolius
TCTTCTCAAAATATTTTATTATTTTTTGAAAAATATATAAAAATTGTTGACCTCCACATATGTACTTAGTCTCAATTTTTTATTCAATACATCTAATATTATAGATTAAGAATTGATAAATAAAGTTATATACCTAAAATTTAAAACAATAAAAAATTAAATATTATTGTGAGTAATAATGATATATTTAGATAATTAATATGGTTAAATTTTCTGTGAAAGATAATGATGTATTTAATTTTAGATGGATAATAGAATGTAAGTTGATTATTTGAAAAGCTTTTCACAAAATTAAATAAAAGTTAAAATCAAATGAATTTTTTTTATATATATATATACTATCATCTACCTCTAACTATTCTATTATGAATGGATTTATTAGTTACAGAAGTTAATTTTGTCTTGCTGATCCCTGAAATCAGGAGGGAGGACTAAATAGAAACTATTCCCAAAATAACAACTTCAATAATAAATATATTGTGAGTGCCTATCAACTCAATAGAACGTATATAAAAATGTTGATCTTGGACTTCCTCTTTATTATTTGTAAATCGTTTAAGGTTTATTTATATAGTTATAATTGAGGAAACGTTATTTTTTTGTTTTTAATAACATTATCAAGCATTTTTGTATCATATTATTACCAATTTCTATTCTAATTTTATCATACTTATTTCATTCCATTTTAATTGTCTCTTTAACATTTTTTTACTTTTCTTATATATTTTTATCATTTTTAGAAAATCAAGAAAAAATTATTGCAACTTTTTGTTGTTTACCTTTATTGCATTAAATAGAGAGTGATTTAATGATGAGTATGGATTATTATGAATGTACTATTTTACGTTGATAATTATATGTATTACCTTAACATAACAGTTAAAGTGATTCACCCGGAGTAGTTTTTCCCCCTTCTTTCTCTGCACTAATGTGTATAAGTATTGTAACTAATGAAAAAAATAAATAATCTGAATCTTTGAAAACCGCAAATAAATAAAAACAATTGTATGGTAAGAGAATATATTTGTCTACTTTAAAAAAAGAATTAAAGCACACATTAATAAAGATTAAAAATGAATTGAGAAGAGTATATAATAGGGAAAACAATAATGATATTGCTAAAAATATAAAATTCTTCCTTGGTTTGTTTAAAACAAACAAATACATAATCTATAAAGAATTCAGGTGTCATTTAGTTTCTTTTGGATTTTCATATAGAGTAAGTGTAAATAGTTCAAGTCTCATAAATGTAATTTAATTTCATTGTTTTTATATCACGAAGTAACAATATTATAATGAGGGATTTTAATCCTCACCAACAATTGCATCTTTTAACAGAATCGTCCACCAAGTAGGAAAAGTCATTAGCTTTGTTTTATAAAAGAAGTCAATATCATATTATAAGGGTGAGTTGGAAATCAAAATTAGTGATTCAGTCATTTACATGGAGGTTGAAAGAAATGACAACTTGGTTAATATGAAAGACTTGATTCCTCCAAGGATATGATTCAAACTCCTCACAGGATAGCTGATTCATCAGGGTCTAGTGAAGAGATCCCTAGATCAGTTGAGGTGCCACAAGTTGATCCTAGTGAAAATGCAACAGTTCAAGAAACTGCAGAAATAACTAACCATGTTGCAGCCAGTGACATGAGAATAATTGGTAAGCTTTGGGATAATGGTGAGGAATGCTCAGAGGATGAGAACTTCACAACTGTCATGAGCAAGTCTAAGAAAAAGAAGCTAAAAAGGAGAAGCAATGCTGAAAAAATACATTATATCTGAAGGGGTGGTTATTTGTCAAATGACCACTGAAAGTCTTGTACTAGAATTGCAGGGGTTTTGGTAATCCCAAAACTAGACTTGTTTTGAAAAACATTTGCACTACTAATAAACCAAATCTGGTTTTTCTTGCTGAACCAATGATCCACATTGACGTGGCTGGGTTAAATTTTTGGAAATCTATTAATCTTAAAGTCTTTGCAGCTAATGAGAGGCCTGGATTGATTCCTTCTCTATGGGGTCTTTGTAATTCGGATATGGATCCCATAATAATAAGGGCTACTACCCAACACTTTTTTATTTCAGTGATGAAGGTTAACATGATTTTATATCTGGGTGTGGTTTATGCTAATACTAATTATGCAGCTAGAAGAAGTCTTTGGACTGATCTCCATGAGGATATGTTAAACCAACATGGCCTTGGTGTCTAATTGGAGACTTTAATGCAATTATGGGAGCTTATGAATGCAAAGGTCCCCCCTTCCTAATAGAATTGCTTGTAATGAGTTCAAGAGCTTCTTTGATGATAACCTATTAATCAATATTCTAACTATTAGTGTCAATTTCACTTGGACTAATAGAAGATTAAGGGCTGCAACTACTGAGAGAAGACTGGATAGAACTATATGTAATGATGATTGGATCAATCTTTGGAATCAGGTGTCTTGTTGTATTCTACCTAGGCTGGCTTCTGATCATCACCCCCTATTGATTAATCTCTCTGCTACCTGTTCCATTAGGCCTTCCCCTTTTAGATTCCATAAAATGTGACTTCAAAATGATGATTGCAGAAGTCTGGTTAGTCACATTTGGCATTCTAGAGTTTTTGGTTGTCCAATGTATGTCCTAGCTCAAAATCTCAAAATCCTCAAGAAGGAGCTCAGATCTTGGAACAAAACTGTGTTTGGAAACATCCATCATAATGTTACTCTGGCTAAAAATAATGTAGAAGCCATTCAAAATTGCATAAGGGACTCTGGTCCCTCTCAGGATCTTTATCAACAAGATGAACTAACCCAATCTGAGCTTTTAAAAGCTATGGCCATTGAGGAGATCTTTTGGAAGGAAAATGCTAGAATTAATTGGCACATCCATGGTGACAAGAACACTGCCTACTTCCACAAAATTGCCAAGATCAAACATGTTACCAAAGTAATGACTATGCTTAAGTCTGGAGAGGAGTTGCTCACTGATCATGATGCTATAACCTCTCATGTTCTTGATTACTACACTAACCTCTTTGCTTCTCCTAACCTGGTTAGCTCTAACAATCTGATTCATGAAGTCATCCATTCTCTACTCACTGAGGCTGACAACTTGATGATCTCTAGTATTCCTTCTGATATGGAAATAAAGGGTGCAGTTTTTGATATCAATGAGGACAGTGCCCCTAGTCCTGATGGTTATGGTGGTTCTTTCTACATATTTTTTGGGATATCATCAGTCTGGATGTCTGTAATTCAGTGAGACAATTCTTTCTACAAAATTGGTTGATGCCTAACTTGAATTCTAGTAATGTGATCCTCATTCCTAAAGTGCAGGGTGCTGAGAGAATTGAGGATTATAGGCCCATTGCTCTTGCTAATTTCCAATTCAAAATAATTACCAAAGTCTCAAGTTCAAGACTTTCTGTTGTGGCTCCTAAGATAGTTTCTTCTTCTCAAAAGGGATTCATCAAAGGTAGAAGCATTAAAGATTGTATTTGTATTGCTTATGAAGCAGTGAACATGTTAGACCACAAGACTTTTAGGGGAAATATAGCCATAAAACTTGATATTAAAAAGGATTCTGATACTCTTGAGTTGACCTTCCTTATGCAAACTGTTCAAGCTTTTGGTTTTAACCAAACATTCATAAATTGGATATCTCTAATCCTTCATTCTGCCAAACTCTCAATAAATGTGAATGGTAGCAATGTTGGTTTTTTCAATTGTTGTAGGGGGTGAGACAAGGTGATCCTTTATCTCCTATTCTCTTCTGCTTAGCTGAGGAGGTGCTCAACAGAGGAATCAGTAAACTAGTCATGGAAAATAAGTTCTCAACCATCACTGGTCCTAATAACTTGCACTCTCCTAGTCATGTTTTGTTTGCTGATGACATCCTGATCTTTTGCAAAGGTACTAAAAGAAATCTCAGTTGTCTCAAAAAGATTGTGATGGATTATGCCATGGCTTCTGGTCAACAAGTCAATGTCAACAAAAGCAGGTTCTATAATAGCATTACTAATCACAGAAGAATTACCTCTATCTCCTCTACTCTTGGTTTTGTGCAAGGGAATCTTCCTTTCAATTATCTGGGTATTCCTTTATTCAAAGGCAAGCCTAAAAAGATTCATTTGCAGCTTATAACAAATAATATTATTAACAAGATGTCTAATCGGAAAGGTGCATCCTTATCCTTAATGTGCAGAGTTGAGCTAGTGAGATCCATCATATAGAGCATCGCTTGCCTACAGCTTTCATGTCTACAAATGACCTTCAAGCTTATTATCTTAAGTGGACAAATGTGTTAGAAACTTCATCTGGTCTGGAGACATTGGGGTCAAAAAGCTTGTAACAGTTGCTTGTCATAAATGTTGCTCTCAATTGGATGAAGGAGGTCTTGGAATCAAATCAATCAAATGCTTAAACAAGGCTGCTCTGTTGAAGCTAACCTGGGATTTAAAGACTTCCAATCTAGAATGGACTAATTTCTTCAGACTCAAGTTCAATTGTAAAAGCTACAACACTCCTAAGTACTCTAAATCCTCTATCTGTCCAGGGATTAGAGAAAACTGGTTACAAGCTAACCTGAATTCCATTTGGCTTGTTGGTGATGGTCTGAGTGTGAATTTTTGGAGAGACAATTGGCTTGGTGAACCTCTTGTTGACACTTTAAACATTCCTATGAGCATTCATGCTAATATTCAGGGCTCCATTGCTAATTTTTCCCTAAACTCCAACACAATAATACCAGGGGAGTTGAATAGAAAATTCTCTTCTGTTTCTCATGACTTGGCCTGCTACAAGAGACATGGTGGTCATGATAAATTGGTTCGGATGCCATCCATTGATGATTTTATGACATCTAAAGACTCTTCTGCTTTTGTGCACAAGGTTGGGAAAAAGCTTTCTTGGTATAAACATTTTGGTCCATATCCATTCCTCCATCAAAATCTTTTACAATTTGGAGGTTGTTTCATAGGAAAATGCCAACTGATGATAATCTACAAAAAAGAGGTTGTATGCTAGCCTCAAGATGCAATTTGTGCAAGAGTAATGCTGAAACAGATTATCACCTATTCTTCCAATGCTCAGTTGCAAAAATGATTTGGAATTGGTTCACTACCTCCATCTCAATTAAGATCAACACTTCCTCTATTCATTCTATTATTAAGGAATGTGCTGCTATTCAAGGGAGTCAGCTTAGAGAGGTGAGTTTAGCTTATGTAGTTCATATCATTAATACCATATGGTACTGCAGAAACCAAAACAGATTTGAAGACAGGCTAATAACTACAAGGCAAGCCATCTCAAAAATTAAGAGGGAAACATCTTTCTCTGGTTCTTATGCCTCTGCTGCAGTGGCCTCAGGTGGGTTCCTTGAATTCCAAACTCTCAGGTTCTTCAATATACCTCTTAAGCTTAGCAAGGCTCCTAGATTCATTGAAGTTTTATGGAAGCCTCTTCAATAGATCTGGATAAAAGTCAATACTGATGGAGCAGCTCATGGTCATCCTGGTCCAGCTGGTGGGGAGGTATCTTTAGAGACTCAACAACTGATATCATCCATGCCTTTGCTAATTTTTTGAACGTGCAAAATTCTATATATGCTGAACTTCATTCAGCAATCCATGCAGTGGGCATAGCTTTTCGAAACGGCTGGATAAACTTTTAGCTTGAAAGTGATTCTATGCTAGTCTTAGGCATCTTCAGTGGAAAATCCAATGCTCCTTGGAATCTTTTCAATGAATGGACAATATGTAAAACTCAACTATCTCGTATGAACTTCAACTTAACTCACATATTTAGATAAGAAAATGGATGCGCAGACAAACTGGCCTCTTTTGGAATCACCTCACAAACAAACTCTACCTGAATTACTACTCCTTCTTTCATCTTAGAGGAGTTTACTAGGAATATGCATGATCTTCCAATTATAAGTTTCAGAACTTATAACTTGCTTATTGCCTTCTTCTTGTAATACTTTTTCATCAATATATTTTGGTGCTCTTGCACCTGGTTTTAAAAAAATATATTATAAAAGAAGTCAATTAATATCATGAAGAAGTTTTTTTATTATATGAAAATTAAAATATTAATTTTTGAATTTCTTTAAATTAGGTTTTTAATTTATCTTATTTGTTTTAAAATTTGTAGGATAACTAGTTTTGGGAAATTGCATAAAACCTTTGTAAACTTTATGTCTTTCGTAAGTAACAATCATGAATTTTTTTCTTCATAATTATGTCTTAAACTTTATTAGTTTGTGAAATTAATTTCTGTAGAAATATATTATTAAATCATTCATAAGTCAACAAGGAAATCACTACAATCACACTTATAATAATAGTAATGCAACATTGAAGATTAACCAACATTGATATTCGAAAAAAACCGTCTGTATAAAATTGTTTGATAAGAAGATGATAGTAAATTTGTGAGTTAAAATAAGTTAATGCAATAATGTTGGTGTATAAATAAAAATAAAAGAAATACTAATGATCTAACAGTCGAGCTTAATATGAAATACATGACATCATTTTTCATTACTATTAATTTAATATTATTTTTAGGTAGACACCAACTTTATTAACAATTAAAGTTTAAGGGATAATTAAGAAGAAAAATAGTTTATAGCGATGGTTCAAAGTATTATAAGTTTATGATGTTTTTATATAGTTTTAAATTTTTTTGCATTAGTCTTATAGTTCAAGGCAAATGTTTAAAAAAGTAATAGAGTGATTTGTGACTTGTGACTCTTTTTATTCTAAGCTCAACAAATTAATAGTTACTAACGTAACAAATATTTTGCCCAAGGACGGAACAACTTAAATAGGGTTCTCTCTACTTATGTTCTTGGGGAGTATAAATGTTATTCCACTTTTTGTACTATTCTATGTATCATTACTTTTGATTGATTGAAAAAATTATTTAAGTTAAAATTGTAATTATTAAATATTTTTATGGTCAATCATATCTCTTGATACATGTAGTGACACAAAGAAGTGGGATAATATCTATTGTTTAGATAAAAAAACACATTACTTTTATATGGTGCCTTTTGAGTTTTTAGCATCATAATAAAAATAATTTATTAATTCAAAAACTTAATGATTGAGATTAATAATGGAATAAGAGTACCATGGCAATAGTTTCATTATTGTCTCACCCCTATATTAAATTATGTTTGCAATTATGATCATAATTGTAGGAAATTAAAAAAAAATACAATATTGTGACAACAATTATAAACACAAAGTACAATTTAAAACATTAAACTTATACTAATCCATTTATTTCATCTCTGCCGGTTATTATTTCCAAAACCACCACCACCACCACCTCCTCCACCCAAAAATTTCATCCCATCACAAGCAATCTCTAGTTATTCCTTGTTCTTGTTGTGTAATATTAATTGAGGGCATTCTTTGAACCAAAAATAATTGAGGGCATTCTAGTACATCTTGTGCATGAGAAAAATACAAGAGGGTCTTCTTTATTAATGTGAAGTGCACAAACCGTAACTTTTGTCCTTCATATATATAAAGACATTCAATGTATTGGTTCTATTAGCTGTAAGGTTCTGCTTGCTGTAACTTAGAATCCACTTATGTGCTCACAGAATCCACAAGAGACAAGATCAATGATAGTGCAAATAGTACGATATTTAAATTTGGACCAAAATGCCTTAAAATATCTTTGCTCAACCGAATCCATTTGAGGAAATAGTCATTTAAAATATGAAACATTTTTAAACATCTACTTAGTGTATTTTCCTATGCGATAAAATGGGAGAAATTAAATATTAATAGTAATATTTAATTACGTAGATCAAATACCCCTTGGAATTAAGCTCCTCAATGACAGGTCTATTTGCAAGATTAAACTAGCTTCTATGAACTTTCACATTTCTCATATTTATAAGGAAGGTAATATTTGTGCTGATAAATTAAGTTATTTCCAAAACTAACTCGAGATGTAATTCAATTCCTAACTTCCTTTTAATGATTACATGAGAAATAGATTAGGCTTGCCTGATTATAAATTTAGAAATTAGTAACATTGTCATCCTTCTTGTATGGTCCTCTTTTGTTATATATATATTAGGTGTAGTTGCATCTTTGCTTTAGAAAAGAAATTGAAGTTAAATTTTGTCCATCATTTTAACTTTTAAAATCAAAACTTGTTGTTTTAGTCATTTAGTGTTTTTAATCTTTCATACTTATTATGTACCCAAAAAAAGCTTTCATACTTATTAAATAAATTAATTTCTTCAATAATGTTTAAATATTTTTTTTTCATTTCAATTATTTAATCTTATTTAATTAAATCCACTAAATTATTTTTAACTTACTTATTACACAAACAACCTTGAAAATTTGACTGAATTTTCTTTGTACAACCAAGATATCTCCTCGGGAAAAATAATTTATACTAGTAAACAAATGAAAATATGGATAACTTCATTCTAATTAATTATTACTTTTATTTCAAATATAGTTCGTACCATTAGTATCCACATATGATACATTGGAAATAAGTCACTAGCTCCATACATCTTACATCATATACCCATTATGTTCTTTTTTCATAGGCAAATAAATAGATTAAGTGAGTATAAAATATACTCAACCCAATATAAAGAGATGATTAAAATAAAAGGTCAAGAGAAAATTATAAAGAACCATTAATACATCACTATCACCAAACAATTATAGGTCACAATGCTAAGGACCTAGCAAAAGAAAAGAAGAAGAAATTCCATTTCTATGGAGAGGAGTTCAATCATATGAGGCTTCAACACAGCTGTTTCTCACTTTGCAATAGCTTTTTGATTGTCAGATTCGATTATCTTATATTTCTTATGATATTCAGCTTTTGCTACGTACCTGGTTTATGCTTGTACATTTTTTTTTAATAAAAGAACTATGCAATGTTTTAACTTTAATTTTATACGTGCGTTTTTTTCTATACAAATTTGGCAATTTTTGAAAGATACATATTCATAGGCTGTACCTTGAAATTTACAATTAATTTTTTTTACCATGGTAAACTTCATCCTTTTTCTAATATAGAAATTCATAATTTGGATTGTATATACATTTCTCTCTTTAGAATCTTAATCACTTTTTTAAATGTAGGTAAACATTTTTTTATTATGTTTTTCAAGGGAGACTAACGGTGAAAATAGTTGCACTTTATGTTTTATCTTTTTTTTTGTATTACCAATGATATTTTCTCACCATATGAATAAGAATCTAATCCCTTTCGGAATGTTTGACCGTCCTTCCCAATAAGTATCATTCATAAGAATCAAATTCTTAATATTTTCATCAACCTAGAAATCTTGTGGGGTCTTACCAAAAGTCATGTTTAATTTTTCTTTAGGTGATAATGGGGGTAGGAGAATAGAGGGATCCGGTTGGGCAACGTTCTCCTCCCAAATATATATATATATATATATATATATATATTCCTTTTCAGCATTATATTGTTAGATCTTATGTGCATATTTAATTTTTTGGGTAAGAATTTTCCTCTTAAATTTAGAGTTGTGTTTTTTGTTTGTAAAATATACATTTATTTAGTAATTTCTTTGTGTTAATAAATTCTTAAAATATAGAGAAGTTGCTTAAGCTTTTATCAAAATCTTGGCACTTATAAAGGACACTAGGCTTTATTTTAAACCTACTATTATGACATATGTTCCAAATAGTTACTTAGTACTTATGTTTAATCTGTTTCTCCATTTGTACCATGTCATTTAGGCTTTATTTTAAACCCACTATTCCGATATGACATATATTCGAAATAGTTACGAATTACTTATACATAGTCTTTTTCTCCATTTATACGATGTCATCATTTATTTTGAAAATCTTTCATTGTAACCTTTATTTTAAACCCACTCTTAGATTAATACATTAATTTGTGTCACTGATGTAGCCAACGCAAGTTGACTGTTTGTGAATCGTTCAATTGAATATAAATAAAGTAAAAAAGAAAGAGAGGGAGAGAGGAATGGATCAAAACTTTTAAACTAGTGTTGTGAAAACTCAATTGTATCACCCAGGGGAATTAGTAGTGTATGTTACAATATAACAATTATATTAGTCATATAATTATATTAACCAAAATTTGTTATACCAGCTGATTTTCAATTAAACTGTACAAGTTATACCGGTTGATTTTTATTTAATATTTTAATGAAAAATAACTTAATTTTTTTTACCAAAATGTATCTTGATTATAAAAACATGGTCTACCAGAAAGTCACACACTTTATTTTTAATAATTTGTGTAAATAAAAATAATTATTGTTTTCATTATTAATTTTCAATAGTATAATGTATATATAATTTTACGATATGTGGTTTAATTAGTAAACCACCCAATGAATCAATATATCATTAATATTATGACTAGTTTAATAACCAATACAATATATCACTATCACTCTTTTAAAATGCATAAACTAGTAATAAGTGATATCATTCTAAATAAGTTAACTATTATTGATAAGTTAGCTGTAAACTCTTCAAAGATAATAATCTCTTCAATATGTTTGCATACATACACATTGATTCTATATCAAAAGACAAAATATATTTATGTTTATTAACACATTGATTCTATATCGAAAGACAAAATATATTTATTTGTATTTACTTATATATGACATACAAATTTATACAAGATATCCAAACTAATAAAAAAACATTTGCTTCACATTTACCAAAGTGGGCAACCTATTAAAATTAGGGGGTGGGGGTATTTACTTGAGGGTTGTAATAAGATTTGTTTTACTCTTTTTTGGTATGATAAAAAAAGGGTCCAACATTTGGGGGTTTTACATTTTATGAAAGATAATTCAAAATAAACATTATTTTTATATTATGCAAATTTTATTAAAGTCGAAGACATTTAATTATTTATAAATATTATAAAAAGAAACATATAAGTTTAAAATAATATGTAATATCGAGTTAGGTTAATTTGAGATGAATTAAGAGCCTGGTCTAAAAATGTTGAGTGTAATTTACTTCCTGAACATGAACCTGTCCAAGTTAGGTTTACTCTATAAAATGTTAGTAGGGTGAAATGCTGAATAGGTGAAAAGTTTTAAACTGTGATTTTCATAACAATTGTTTTTGTGTTTATCACATGGACAACTAGAAAAAGGGTGATCCTATATACTATTGCGATATATATGGATGTGAATAATTCCAAAATTATAATTATGACCTCAGTTATGGTTGCTATCTATATTTAAAAACTTGCACGCTAGAGAAGAGTTGATATATAATATCTCCTCATATTATTGGATTCCATATTTGGTTTCACTTAAAGTTTTTATTTTAAATTATAACATAAATATCAAGATATAAAATTGGACATTAGTCATAGCTACCTACGCTTATTATTGGAGCATTTTAGTTGGCATAAGTTGGTTTATATATAGTAGAGATACATTCACACCTAAGTTAAGTTACACTAGTTAAATTCAAACTTAACCATTCATTTTCTTAAATTTAACGGACCAAATAGGTAAGTGCAATAAATGATGAGAGAGAAAAAGAAAAAAATCTTAAATAACTTATTGCACTCACCCATTTGGTCCGTTAAATTTAAGAAAATAAATGACTAAGATTGAATGTAATTAGTATAAACGAAACTTAAGTGTAAATAGATTTTTTTTCATATATATGGACTTGGCTTCACTAGGTAAAGTTGTTTGACTCAGAAAAGGACTGTATAAAATGTGGTATGAACATCAATTAAATATAATCACAGGAAATGTCATGACACCGCATATTTAATTCTACTTTGGCTTTCAGCTTCTATCAATTGAATTTTTTAGATTTCAAACTTTACACATCATCCAATAGGTTATTTATCTTTTAAAAGATAAATCGGTTTTGGGACAGTTGAAATTGAGGCATTATTGTAAGCTAAAAATGTAAAAAACTAATAAATAAGAAAACGATATCGAAAATTATAGCATATTGTACTTGTAGGCAATGGTTTTAAAATTGTTAAAAAGTGGAAGCGTTGCTATAGGTAAAAAATATTATAATGTTTGGTTATCATATTCTTGTGAGAAAAGTTGAGACTGATTAGGAAAGTAATTCTTGCCAGAATTTATTCATGCACAATTTTGTGGTTTTAGAACTTTAGTGAGATTTAAAATATTAAAATGAAAATGGAAATATGTCTAGATTCAAGATATTGGCACTGCAGAAGCCAATAATGGAGAAGATAAAGACAAAATGTTAAATGAAATACTGATAAAAACAGCCTATATGCATTTGTCTTTGCACCGTAAAAGTAACTTTATATTCTAACATTATACGTAGAAGTTATTTGACATAGAGAGCACTTTGAACCGTGCTCATTGCTTGCCAACCCAACCTAAAAGTGACATTATCAATATAAATAAAGACAAATATATTTAAGTATGATTTTATATAATGTTTGATTTATGTGTTAGTGTGAATGGATATAAAGTATATCATGGTCAAAAGTCTAACTGATAAAAAAATGCATACAAATTATACCAATGACTTCCAACATAATGACAACATAATGCTTTTAGACTAATTTTATATGTGAGGTCAATGATTCAAATTTTAAGAGTTATCTATGAAGAGAGTTTTATCTTTTGTGATCCTTTCTTCCATGGATCATTGATTACTCGACTTATGATGAAGAGATAATCAAATTTCGATATTTACAATTAATTTGGAGTTATCACCATGTTTTTTTGCAGTCAAAACGCAAAAAACTATCTTTTATGCATTCTTTGAAAAAATATGGTATTTGAACCTAAGTTCTGAATTTGAGAATCGATTAAAGATCGGGGAATGTATTAACATTCGTTCCCCCGTAATTAAATAATACATTGGCTAATTGCATGTACAAATTATACCTTAATTTATTAAAAATTAACTATTCAATCAAAAAAACATAATTTTTATTTGGGAAAAGTGCATAAAACCCATATAAACTTTATGTTTTTTTGCAAGTATGAACTATTTTTTAGTATATTTATCTCTTAAACTTTATCAATTGATAAAATTGGTCCTTGTATAAAGATATTGTTAAATTACTAATAGATGAACAAAGAAACAATTCCCCTCAAACTTACAATAGTAGCAAAACATCAATGCATATTAACCAACATTGATATCACGAGGAAAATACTGTCAAAATACAAATTGATTGAAAATAAAAGAATAAATAAATTTTAGAGTTAAAGGTAATTAATACAATATTATTAGTATATATAAAAAATATATAAAATAATAACAATAATAATCGATAAGTTGAGATTAAAATAAAATGCATAAGTTAGAATTTCTTTATTGATGCTAATTTAAGATTATCTTTATGCAATGACCAATGTCACCAATAGTTAAAGTTTAAGAGATAATTAGAAGGAAAAATAGTTCATAGTGACTACTTACAAAAAGGCATAAATGTTAGAAATTTATAATTTCTAATTAAGGTGAACATTATATATTTGATACAATGATATGAACTATTTATTTCTGGGGTTACATTATAAGTGATCTAATTACTGCCCCCTAGATTTCTAATAGTTGATAACGGATATGGGCTTAATGGGTGGATATCCATCAGGTTAACCCATATGGGATAATGGGAACCCTATAAGTTAACGCATAAGGAAGGTTATGGTCCCCAACACACAAAATCAAATTCAGTTTTCTCCTCTCCCCATCAGAGTGAAAACGCAAGTCCTAGAGGAATCAGAGATTTGGTTGAGGAAGGTCATCATACCAAAAACATAGATTCAGGTATGACATTGCATCCTTTGTTTCATATATGTGTGTGAGAATCATGAGATTTAAGATCCTAAAATTGGTATTTCACCAATCATCAGAAAATATCTAACAAGTGGTATCAGAGCTTTAGGTTCTAAATTTTATGGTTCTCCATTAAAGATGTTTTCCCCCAATTTTTTATGAACCCTAATTTTTTAAACTTGAGGATTTTTATGTTTTCGCTATTGGTTATGAAAATTGGGTATTTAGGAATAATGATGATAACTTTTATCTGCTTCCGCTTATTTGAATTATGAGTAATTTGTATTATGAATCATTGCAATATGTGTTGAAGTATATAATCAGATCTGTGCATGAACATTGCATTAACTTTTATGAGTCTGTTATGTAATATGTATATTATATGTGCACTAATGTCTTACTGTTGGACATTGACTTTTATTACTTCACAATTTTTGCAATTTGTTAAAATACTATACCTATGGTTTTCAATTCTTTTTTTAATATGATTATGGCATAAAATATGTGATTCACCTTATTTTAAGACACATAATTAAGGATTGAAGTTAAGTTATATATATTACCTTTAAGCTTAATGCTTGTAATGAAATATATATTGTATTTTGGAAGTGCATATATATATATATGTATGAAATAATTGACCAAATATATATAAAAGATATGCTCTTGATGTTTTAAAGTTTGGCATGATCATATTTGATTTGAATTTTTTTTAATATAATTTGCATATATATTTTTATGCATTTAACTCTTGATCTATTATGTATTTGATTAAGATTGCATCCATTTTTATGTGCTGATATATATATGTAATATATTCTTTTTTTATTTGGAATTATATTGTGGGATTAGATTTGTTAATCATAAAAGATATCAAATCTGAAGGTTTTAATTTCAAGATTATATTTTTTTTAATGGACCCATGTTGTCTACTTTTTGTGTGGTAATTATTTTTGAATTAATTGATATAATATGTTGTCAAAGTAACCTCTATTGTGGAAATTGATTAAAAATTACACAGATGAGTATGACGTTATTTATGCGAATTGTGTTTGACCCAAAGGAAAACACAATTTGGCCAAATAATAACATACTTATGATGATAAATATGGAAGAAATATAAAGTTTTTTTCATGTGAATAATTGTCGGTCCAAAGAAAGACTATTGTTTGACAGAACTAATTGTTAATATTTGATCATTACATTAAGAGTACCACTTACAAATTAATTTCTCTTTCCAAAGACTAGAAATTGATGTTGTGCTAGGTATCTTGTGATAGGTCTATTACGTGAACATGTCTTGTTTTTTATATATATTACATGAATTGTTTGTTTAGATTTGAACATGTTATTAATTCTTTGTTATGTGGATTCAGTGTCTTTTACCAATGCTGCAATTTTTTCTGCTCAAATAAGTAACATCTCATTGCTGAATGAGACAAACTTTAAGGTCTGGAGGGAAGCCGTAGAAATTATTCTTGGCTGTATGGATTTGGATCTCGCACTTTGTGTGGAGAAATCCATTTCCACTGCGGAAAACCTCGATGAGGCTAAAATTGAGAATTGGGAACGCTCTAACACCCATATTATTATGATTAGATGATTAATTTGTCAAAGAATTGAGAATTAGTTTATTTAGTCATTTGATCTGTTTAGTCAAGGAATTGATAAATAGATAAGAACTCATGGTGGGGAAATCATATGAATAATCATATATGAATATAATTATTGGATACTAGAAGACAAATGGTGAAATCCAATCACATGTTTTTCATTTCTGAACTTAACATATTTAAATCGTTTACTTTTACACTTGTTTAATTTTAATACTTTCACTAAATAAAAACATTTTTCAACCCAACTTCAATTATTTGTTAATTAAAAGAATATCAATCAAGTCATTGTGTATTCGACAATCTTATATACTTGTTTGCCACAACCCGTTTAGTTAAAAATAACAATCAATTTGTCGGTTAGCAAAATGATGTTGTTGTTAGGAACTTGCGTCTAAATATTTTATTTTTTAGCAAAAATTATTTGATATTTTTAATTTTTATGTTTATTATGTTTCTGTAAGATTTCAAAAATAAACAAAAAATATTATTTTATTTGTTATTTTTAATTCCTTTTTTATTTCATCTAATTAATTTCTCTTTGCTAACTAATCTATGGTTGTAGTGTTTATTTTGCTCTTGTTCTAGAAAAAAACAAGAAGAAAGTGTTATTTGTTCTTATTTACTTTTCATTTCCTACAAGAAGAAGCCCAAAAAACAACAATCATTGACTCCAAGAAATCATGGGGCACAATGGTCAAGGTACCTCACAAGTCTCAATAGGCCCCCAAGAAAACAAAGTATGTTGATCTAGATCTTATTCTATGTTAACCCATTTGTAGGACTAGACCATGAGGATCCATATTCTTACTTGGTTACATTTTATGATCTATGTGGAAATGTTGAAGTCTCATAGGAAGAAGAATAATCGTTGTTTTTGAGGTTGTTCACATTCTCCTTGATTGGGAAAGCCAAAGATTGATTATTACACCAAAGATCGCAAGTAAGGACCAATTGAAACTGGTTGGAGGAGAATATTACGAACCGTTTTTCTCATATACCAAATTCATGGACGATAAAGTAGCAATCTTTGTTTTCTCTTAAGGATCAAATGAAGCTTTATGTGATGCACGAGACAGGTACCAATCACTTATAAGGAAGTACCACAATCATAGTTTCGATGAGTTAACACAAATCTATATTTTCCGAAATGGACTGCAACAATAATACAAACTAATCTTGGATGTCACAACAAGTTGTTCATTGATAGAAAAATGTTATGAAGAAGCCATAAAAATCATTGAAGCAATGACCACTAGAGATCGACAATGCCAACATGGGAGATGGGTATTGGAATTTGGCGCTCAAGGTGCATTGTTAGCTCAAACAAAATATTAACTCGACAAATAGAAGAGTTAACTAAGCTGATGACCGTGAACACCCAATTTTGTCCGGCCCAAAAATACTTCAAAACCAATTTTTCCATAAATAATTTTTTTTGGATGTAGATCTCATTAAATCAAATATATTGTATATGGATTTGTTTAGGTTGCATGTATTTCTTTAAAAATAATTAAATATGTAAGGAGTTCAATTTTTACTCAAATTTGATAAGGTATAATTGAGGAATTGCAATCTCAAAATTTGAAAATCAAGTAAATTCAATATCAAATTGATTGCGGTTACACTTTTAAATAATAACCAAATAAAAGTTTTTTTGGTCCAACACATAAAATTCAATCTCAACTTGAATTTCAAAAAGGGGTTTAAATGAATTTATTAATATTTAATGGAATTTATTTCAATTCCCTAACAAAAATTATTTCCAAAAATAAAAAGAGAATTTTGAAAAGAATATTTAATGGATGATTAATAACTTCATGATGACTTATATTCAATCTATTTTTTCGTTTTATTTAAAGAAAAATTTGAAAATGATTTTTAAGTGACTTAATGGTCCCTTATTAGCTAGAATCAATTCTTAAAAATGTTACTAGGACATATTTCATTAATTTTCATGTATATGGTAAAAACCGGAAGAAAAATATTTTTTACGACCACACAAGAATAAAACAATGTTTTTAAAAGATTTTCATGAAAATTAAACTCAGATCTAGTTTTGTTTAGAGTAAAAAATTATTATTCATATACTTATGTAGGTTAAAATAATTTTAGACTTTCTAAGAAAATTGTTTTAGCATTTTTATCGTAAAATGATATTTTTAAGGGTCTCAAAATAGAAAATATATTGTAAATTCGTTTTGAAATTATTGATTATTTTGAAATTTCAAATATTGTGCGATAATAATGAAAATCAAATATTTGAAATTATTTTTAATAGTAAAAGTAAATATCAGGTTTCCTTTTTCTCTCCTTTGAATTAATTAGGAGATTGCATTTGATTTAAAAATATGCTAAAATACCTAGTCTATATACAACAAATCTATATCATCCACAACAACCTCAAAATCTCTCACCCTTCCACTCACTCATCAATTTTCTCATCCACCTTTCACTCACCCACAAATCCATAAAAAATTTCATCCAAAAAAATCTTTCATCCATCATTTATTTCTAATAACCCTCAACATCCAAAAGTACTCATATCATCCACAACAACTTCAAAATCTCTCATTCACAATAACTTGAAAATATTTTACACACAATAACACAAAAATCATTTAACAAAATACATTCAAACCCTCAACATCCAAAAGTACACATACCATCCATGATAATCCAAAAATCTTTCACACAACACACAAAAAAGATACCCGCAAAAACCATAAAAATACACGATCCCTAACACTTCCAAAACTTTTTTCTTTTCTCTCTCGATTAAACGGTTTTGATTGCAAACCTGTTTTGGAATCCGGTTTCAACATAGCAAGCATTAGGCCAACATGATTTGTTGAAATCCAAGTTGGCACCCACTTCAGCCTTGGAGTCAATACAGGTACACAATTTCACCCCTTGAAATTTGTTTTTATCCATTTACGTCCTTCCATTAATAGTTATCATAACAATAATTTTAATATATTTACCATAAAAATATATTTGTTAATTTATTTCAAAATCTCAATTTTCTTATAATTACATAAAAATAAAAATCATTTAATACAAGACTATTGAAATATGTTAATCTCAATTTTAAGGTATTTTGTGGTTTTGGACGTAAGGGCTACAGTTTACTTTCTTAAAATTAATATGATTAATTATATTTTTACATCCTAAAAAGATTTTTTTTAATTAAAAAAACAAAAATTGGAATTTCTTAACCAAATTTTAATATGAGATGCGGTATCGGACGTAAATGCTATGTTTTGCTCATTTTAAAAGAAAAAAAAATCTAATTTAAACGTTTTAAGAAATAAAATTAACCCAACAACAAACAAACTCTTTTCTTCCCAAAGAACTACGTAGTCTTGATTCCCAAAAAAGGATACGAAGGACCAAGATCACTCTTGTTATACATAATAATAAAAAGTATTTCATTTTTGGTAATTTCTGAGATGTGAAGTTTTCTTTGGATACCACCCCACCAATTATTGTGCTCCTCCAATTTCACATTAGGAGGAAGTGCAATACATGAGAAATCAGCAAATGTACGATCAATAATACAAAAGCAATTATCCCATGAGAGACAACCAATTATACACACAATCATATAGGCGAGATGTAGAACCTTCAAGTAGACAAATGTCAGATCAACAGTATCAACCTCAACAACAATAAAAACATTCCAAAACAGAAGATACTCTGAACCAATTCATGCAACTCAATATGGAAAATCACAAGAATGTTGATGTATCTATAAAAAAACATAGAGATTCAACTTGGACACTTGGCTAAGAAGATTTCATAAAATCAAATAGGAACATTCAACGCCAATACTTAACCTATCCAAAGGAATACTACAATATCATCACAACAAGAGGTGGCAATGTGGTTGAATATGATGTTGATGATCATATAGAGCATGCGAAAGGAATTGTTGAAAAAGAAAAATTTAGTGTTGAAAAAGAGGAAATGATAAGAGTGAATAAATCAACGAGTTATGAGAGTAAAAAGAGAGAAAGCGAAATAATGATAGCTAGTGAAAAAAGATAACCCAAGAAAAAGAAAGAAAATATGAGCCATAATTCAGTGCCAAATAGGAGAAAATAAAATGAGAAGACAACCCTTATTGACTCATGTTTGAAAAAGCTATATACTGTACTAAAACGATATATGCAGCCAAATATTGTATTGCTCTAGCTTATCCAACTTTGTGATCATTGAGGTCACATGATTTGTCTAGTTAATGAAGTTAAAAAAGAGTTACACAAGAGGCAACCCATCCTTCTAAAATTTATTTTTATTTTTTCTTATTTTAATTTTAGTAACCTTGTCTTGAATAATGATTCCCAGTGTTGAGTACAGGTCATAGAGAAGCAGGTTAAAATGAAAACGTTCGGACATACAAAAACAACATATCGCTTGGCCTAGGGATAAGCCAAATTACCTGGTGGGGATGGACTTCACATGCTATGGTTATGAGGTGAACAAGCTAACAAACAAGATGAGGAGCTTGACAACAACTAGGTTGTAGCAAAAATCACTGTGATATCATTTATATTTCACTCATTTAAATCCTGTTTTATTATTTCTTTAGAATAAATGAATGTGTGCTTGTAGACTACTCAATTTGTATGCTAAAACTTCTTGTGAATTAACCAACTTGTCAACTTTGTTCTTGTTCTATCAACTAGCATAACTAGATGGGAAAAGAAATATGATTCTAAGTTGCAAACTTTCAGGTTATAGGTGGTTAAACTTGCTGGTTTGTGCAATCTTTTGCTGTGTAGGTAAATAGCATGAAGTTGTTTGATATCAAGAGAATCATGAAGTGAGCATGAATCAAGAGTGAGTGATACACTGCTAAATAAATCTTGTGATTTTTCACTTTGCTAGCACTGTTAGATTTGTTTGAGTCTTTAATCATTTTGGTAGATGTGATGCATGGAAGTGATCAATGTAGTTCTGTCATGAAAACACCACTAGGCCAAATATATTAAAAACCCTACACGATTTAAGATTTTCTTCACCATTGAGCCTTAACCTTTCTTTTCAGAATTATAATGAATCCAATCTTACATATCCCAAAAGAAAAATCACTTTCCTATTAGACTAAGAGAGCTATTATTGTGCAATATACAAGTTGGGGAGAAAGAATCAAAATGGTATATAGTGGTAAAAATGAGGAAGAAAGTATTTATTCCTTCTTCAAATTTTTTATAATAAAAAACAAATTCAAAGCTCCTAAAAATAAGGAGAGCAAAAATGAAGAAGGAATGGAAAATGGTGAAAAATGAATAGTACAAAAATGTTGAAAAATATTTAATGAGTTCAATTATGAAGAGTAAAATAAATAAAAATTTAGTATGCTCTCTTATCTTTTTAGGAACTTTGATATCTGAGAAATCATATTCTTTGTAGCTCAGCCTCATTACAACCTAGAGAAAGACCTTAGTGATCTATGCTAAGCATCTACCATTGGTTTGATATGAGACAAATACCAAATTTGATTCCATGCTAACTTAATGTAATAATAGAGAAAATCAATTTTCACTTGATGAGAGAAACACATTCCACCTATAATTGCATTGATTGTCATATTTGGTGAGCTCTACCTTTCTTGATCGACTAACAATGAATTGCATATTGAGAACACTTCACTATTATACAACTTATTGATTGCATACTTTAGTATTCGGTACCATATATTTCTTTGAATTGTTTGCTCTTAAATTTTGTTTTATGAATATTGGGTGATGAAAGTTGATATTCCTTGAATAATGTTGAACATGTTGTGAAGTTTACTGTTCTAAAAAAAATCTGCATGCACACTTTTTGAGTCTTGACTTCTATTTTTGTTTGAGGATAAACAAAGTTTTAAGTTGGTCTTTGAACAAAAGTTATGAGGTCGGGAGTCGATTATGGATCGAGAATAATATTAGCACCCCATTCACCTGTAATGCAACGATATCCTTACTAATTGCACGAATTTTTATACCCTTAAATTATTTATTAAAAACCTATATGCACTAGGGAATCAATACTACGTAGTTGTGAGTTAAAAATGGTTTAATTTGATTTGCTTGGTTTAAAAAATATTTGTTCAATTAAAATTTATCTTAAAATAATGATGATTTTGGTCAAAAATATTTGGTTTAAAGATGATTTTGTGAGATAAAAAGGAACACTGCTCTCACTGGCAATCTATCTACCCTGGCTGTCAATCCTTCTCTCTTTGAATTTCATATAATTAGCAGATTCAATTGCTCTCCTCACTACAACCCTGCTCCTGCCATCATTGAAGTCAGATGGCTTCCTCCTCCTCAGGGGTGGATCAAAGTCAACTCTGATGGTGTTGCTCATGGCCACCCTGGCCACGCAGGAGGTGGTGGTATCTTTAGGGACAGCAACAGGGACATATGGGGTTGTTTTGCTGCTTATTTCCATATTCATGATTCTCTCTTTGCTGAGCTTCATGCTGCTATCATGGCAATTCAGATAGCCAGTTTGAAGGGTTGGAGGGAGGTTTGGTTGGAGTGTGACTCAAGCTTGGTGGTTGAAATTGTCAAGGGCATCAAAGATCCTCCATGGAAGCTAAGCAATTACTGGGAGCACTGCAAGATGATCATTTCTTCCATGAAACTCACGGTTTCTCACATTTTCAGGGAAGGAAATGCTTGTGCGGACATTCTAACTTCCTTCGGAGTTAATTCTAGAACCACTACTTGGTGGAATTCGGTCCCACCTTTTCTTGCTAATGAGTTTCATAGAAATAGATATCTTTTGCCTAATTATAGGTTCAAGCATATGTAATGATTCTCTTTGTTCTTCTCTTTTGGTGGTAATATATTTGTGGGTGCATTGACACCCTTGCTTTAAAAAAAAAAACTGCGTTTATTTTCAAATTTTGTATTAATTTTTAATGCTTGTCAGTTTCTTTCCAAATTGATATTTATCATCATAATAAATCTTTCATGATACTGCACTTGATATGTTATATTAAGTGGTCTGTCATTTTTCTTCTAGAATTTAAGCTCCAAGAATATATTACTAATCAAATGATGTTATTATGATAATCAAATATATAATAACATCATGTTGTCATTTTAACATTATTTCATCATTTCCATTGTGCTACTCTTTTGCCAAGTTTATACATATCGCTAGATTTGATTTTTGTTATTAAGTTATGCATATGAATTGTGTTTTATATTGTGAAGTATCTATGTTAATTTATTAGCTAAAATGATATATAGTTGAAATAATCAAACAATGTTTATGAAATATAATTTGAAGTAGTACAATTTTTTCCAAAACAAAATAAGCAAATTGTGAAACTAGACTAAACCATTCATAGCCGGTTTGGTTCGGTTCATACTCATAATTTCAATATTAACTAAATTAAATTGCACGAACCATGTCCTTCTATTAAAAAAATCAAAGGGAGACAAAATTGATTTTAGGACAGCTAAATTTTTGTTTTCAAAGAATATTTATAAATAAAAATTCTGGTTAAGTAAAAAAATTTCATTTAGCTTCAAAAATTATCAAAATACACTCTCTAGACAAAAAAATTATCTACCACTCTATAAGATTCAAATAATTACCATAATACTAATAAGTGGGTAAAAATAGTTATTTGACTCTATAAAATCACAAAAACGATCAGAATGTCCTTTTTACTATTTTGAAATTTAATTTTTTTATTTTTTGTTTTGTAAAATCAAGGTAGACAAAATTGAATGTTCACACTAGTTAAGTAGGATATTTGACCCAAAAAAATAAGCTAGTTCATTGTGTTTGTTAAAGAGATTTATTTATAAGTTACTAGCTTACAAATCTATATTCAATAAATATCTTTGAATTATATTTTACACTTATAGGTCAAGGTATGGCTCATTTCATTTTACACTTCTCAATTATATTTTCATCTAACAAAAAATTATTCTTTCAACATCTAGCTTATCGACTTACAGCTTATAACTTTTCATCTACCTTATAAACTAATTACTAATTTATAAGCGTTTAGCTAGGTGTGAAAAACCAGATGAAGTAAGATAAAAAAAATTAAAATTATGTATATAACAAATAACTAAGATAAATTCATCTAATAATTAGATATATTTGCCATAATTTAAAAATAGTTAGATGTGAAATTGTTTTAGCTGGTAATTTTATAACATTAAATTGATGTAATTATTATAATTATATTAATTAAAAAATTACTTGAGAAGGAAATAAATAAATATTGAAGATAATTAGAAGACAACATTTCCAATTATGATAATTAGAATATTTTTCATGTAAAAGACACTGATTGATACTCAACTAGCCTCTTGAATTCGATGTAAACCCTCCATGAAGAACACACACACATAAATGTGATACCTCCAGACAAAATTTGAAGCTCAGAGAATGCCCCAGTTACTTAGTTATCTATGTGATACGTGCTTAATTTGTGTACAAGACTTGTGTGAAACCTTCAATCTTCATTAATGGCTCAGACTCCAAATATATCTATCATATATAACACACCACTTATTTAACTCAACCTTGTAACCAAATCATGTGATGCAAACATCAAAGTGATTGTGAAAGATGCATTGTTCTATTCACCGCCACTTTGGGATCACAAAAATGGCACATATCACCATCAATGATATGAAACACGTGAACCAAAAGGGTACCTTAGTCCTTGTGGGCAACGTTCAACCATAATCATTCAATACCCAAAACTCAGAAATTATAATTGGAAAATGACAAATGGCATGGTGATAATATTTGGCACATATTTGGATGAGTGAGGCTGATATTATTTTTATAATTAGAATAAAAATCTAAGGCACATATATTGAAGATAATAATTTTTTTAACTTAAGGTATCCCACTTTATGATTAATGAATTAACTCATATTTAATTTCTTTCGGGTCCTGTGATTTCTCCTTTTAATATATACCACTCTTAGGATTGAACTTTGACCATGACAATAAAACTTTAGTAAAGAATACGAAGGATCAATAATTTCATTGTATATAATTTTCAAATTTTTTGTAGGTTCCACTGAAAAATACCATTATATTGTGAGCGTACTCAAACCATGTAATAGCCATCAAGGCTTGTTATTTGACCTTGTCTAAACAGTCATACACCATTTATTAATTAAAAAAAGTGGTTTACATCATTTAAATCAACTAAAAAACCATGTACAAAAATAATTCATTTGAACAATTATGCAGAAGGTATCAATTGAGTAGAAGAAGAAATTTAGTATAAAATGTTTTAAACTATTCCGTTCCATTTAATTACAAATGCAAAAAATTGTGTGAAAATGTGGACATTTTTATATTGGTAAAATATCTTTGTGTAGACTTTCAAAACCACAATTTGCATTGTAATTACAATTTCGTTGTGAAGTACAATTTAAAAAATGATAATATCTATTAGGTTGTATAATTTGAAAATTATTATCTAGTGATGAGAAATTAAGAAATCGACACATAACATAAAAAAAATACAACTGGCCTAAGTAGATAACCATCAACATGGCATTGCTTAAAACATGGACCAGAAAGTCAGAAACTCTCTGGCAACATGCATTTCATAAGGTCTTCAGCTACATATGGCCCAACAACATTTAATATCTTCAAACTACGATTTTTTTGCATGGTTTCCAATGGTTGAAGCAATATGATTTTTTCGCATGAATAATCTGTCTCTATATGCATAACCCTACTTAGGTTGACCTAAAACAAGAGGTCATATTCTTAGTATCGTTGATATACATATGACCACATTATATGCTCGTGAATTTCATGCAATTGTGGTTAAAAAAATTGCACGGACCACAAGCTCGTGAATTTCATGCCAAACCAGTGCAAAGAACTTGCAAAGAGCATACATTAATAATGTCATATCTTAGCACTTAAGCGCATAAAGAAAATCTATTTTTAGAAATACAATTTTTCAAATAGACAAACATTGGTAAGGATAAGCATTTTTTTTCTACATATAATCAAGTAGGTACAATTGTAAGATGTTTAATATGGGATGTTAATACGTTACTCACTCGAAACTGATTCCTGAACTCAATTTTGTTTGGTTGACCTAGCCTTGTCCACTATTGTAGGGTTTAGCATGTTTTTCCCATGTAAAACATCAGTGGTAAGTCCAACACAATTTTTCATTGTCAACATAATAGGGGAGATAGGAGAGTTTTTAGGGATGGAGATTACTTATCCTAAATAGTGTTTCACTCCATGTCTCAAGTCAATTAGAGTGCTCCATTTTATTATATTTTGCTTTTAAAATTTATTTTATCCACATATTAATATATAATTGACTTGAGACAAGGAATGAAATTCATTCAGTTTTGACATGACATTTCTTGTAAGAGACAGAAGAAAGTAAATAAAAGTCTCCAAAAATGTGATAAATGAAACCCTTCAACTAAGTTGTAAAGTCAATATTCAATAAAAAACTGGGTCAGGTTCTTAAGTCGTAGAATTGGTAGACAACCGTGGGTCGCGACAAACTACGAGTGCTCATCCACTTATATTAATAAGGAGGATAAAAAATGATGTATTTCCCACTTGTCTATAACTTAACAAATTTGATAATTTCCTCATGAAAAAAAATGACATTTTCAAAACAAAAAAGGGTACTTAAGAATAAGCACAAATAATTTATTCTTAAGAGGAGATTGTTTTTTAAAGATTGTATTTGAAAAGTGATTATTTTATGATTATATATATATGTGTGTGAATAATAAGAAAGGGAAAAAAGAATTGAAATGAAAAACTAAATTGAGTATTCACTCATATCACTGGATACTTGTCTCTAGTTAAAACTAATTAAAGGTGAATTTTTTTACTAATAAAATTATCTAAGACCTCATGACATTCTTGTTCAATACCTAATTTTACTATACATAAGTAAAATTGTTAAAATGCACATAATTTTGGACGGAGTTCTCATATGTTAAGTGTTTGGAATTGTTTGAGTTGATTATGGTTTGGTTGTTGTTTGATCAAGTAAGGATGCTTAAGTCAAACAAATGTTAGTATCCACGCTTCTAGTGGTTTGTCAAAATTAAAGCGATTAGATAAAGAAGCTAAAGTGAGAGAAAAGTTCAATGCTTGAGTTAATTCATTAAAGTTTTCCGATGATCATTAAAGTCAGAGAGTTATGTAGAAGAGGGAGCTTACATGAAAAATATTTTCCATGTGATATTTCCTAACCACTTTCATGATGATGCATAAGAGTTTTATATGTTTGATATATGTTTGATATGCTGAAATTATTTGTTTATAAATTTAAGTATAGTTATCATAATGTGAGACACTCAATTATGATATTACATCATCTTGACATATTATTAAATAAGTATAATTGAATGCATGTGACATAATGATGATTGTTTTATTAGACTATATGTTATATATGCATAATATATCAAATTATTTACTTGATAGCCCACTGTATTATAAGATGGGGCATGATGGGCATTGCTCTTATAATCTGTTTTGGATCATTTGATGCAATTTAAAAACATTATTTTCTTGATCGTTGAGTTGGTATGAAAAATACATAGATTTGAAATTGAGATTTGAATGGACTTAAAAAGTCACAAGTTAGTTGTGAGCGAAAAAAGAAATTTCATATAGGAATTAAAAATAAATATTAAATGTGAAAATGTAAAATCAATTAAGTTTCAAAATTAGAAATTTAGTTAATGACTAGTGTACAACGAGTAAAAACACGAGGGAAGTGAGAAATAATATTTTGAAATATGATGAAAATATTATATAGTTAATTTATTATAAGAATATACCATAATGTTAATATAAGAATGAATAACAAAAATTAATTGTTATTATATTCTTATTGTTATTGTTATGATTATCATTTTATTGTTAATATAAGATGTATTTTATTTTGCATAATATTATATGTATATAGGTTATTTTGTTTTATCTTTATTATTACTAGCGTGTCGACCGACACTTCGTGCCGTTCACCCTATTCTTATCCTTATTAATACAGAGTAAAACTTATGGTAGTTGATATGATATATATAAACTTATGCGATATAAATAAGATAATGCATGAAATATAAATGATATATTAATATAAAAGTGAAAGCAATTTAAGCAATGTGTGGAAATTTATAGTAGTTATTAATAGGAGATGTTACAAAATGATAAGTTTAAAATATAAAAATTATATCATGATAGTAATTATTAATTGTTTTGCCTTTATTAATAGTATAGAGAATATAAAAATTATATCATAATAATGATTATTACTTGTTTTGCCTCTATTAATAGTAAGTAATTATAGATTAGTATAGATAAACATGAAATTAGAAAGTATAAAAGATAAAATAGGGAAACATAAAATATTTCATGGGTAGTTATTTTATGTTTGTGAGTATTAGTATAGATAAACATGAAATTAGGAGTTATAAAAAATAGGGAAACATAATATATTTCACAGGTAGATATTTTATATTTTCCCTTTATAATAGTATATAGAAGTATAGATATATGTTTATTCCTTTATGTAAACCATTTTAATATCTTAAGTTTTTATAAATAGTATAAATTAATTTATCATTATATAAGATTGATGTGATAACACTTTTTATAAGGGCTGACAAATTATTTAGAGTAAAATATTTTATTCTTGATAAAAATAAAATTAGGGTAATGGAGATTCAATTTACTATATAAGGATAAGTCATGAGCCGTTTAATATTATATTTTAGCATTCAAATAAAAAACCTAGAAGTGAGAGAAAATAGAAGAGACAAAAGTAGAGAAGAGGAAAGGAAATAAAAAGATTACTCATCATGTACCACCTTCTCAAATATAATTTATTTATTTGTATGTTTTATTAAATAAAAACAATTAATTAATTTTTAGCTAATTTCCATATGTGTGAAATTAGTTACACTTGTTTATAATTATTAGATATTGATTACTCATTATTTGTATATTCAATTATGATGATAGTTGAGTGAAAATTTATGATCCAATTATGTTGATTGTTGAGAAAATTTATGATTTAATTATGTTGATTGTTGAGAGGATTTTAGGATTTGTTGATTAGTTAGACACAAATAAACACATTTTCAATCTCATAAGGACAAGCTTATTTACGAAAACAAATAAGACATTCATACGAATTCAGGTAGTTAGGTGAGGAGTAGACATCTAATAAGCATTTTGTATACAATCTATTAATCATGGGCTTAGAGTTCGAGACATTCAATACCATATATGCAAATTGATTATGTTGTCTTGATGAATAATATTTATGTTGAAAGTTAAATATATTATAAATTAAGGCAATGAAATATATTAAGTTAATTTGTATTAAAATTTATTCCCATGCATATATTATTCTTCATGGAATTTTTTGCCTAGAAATGTCATAGTTTGAATTGGATAGTGTTGGTGAGATTGTTTATATCACTACTTATAAGATATATGTACATTTTCACAAGTTGCTCCATATTATTTTTTGAATTAAAAAACTTTTGCAATAAAAGATAAAATGACATACTTTCTACAACAACAAAAAATCAACATTATTTTTTGAACAACATTCCCCCTCCAGTTATTTTTTATAGGACTCCCTTGAAAATTCATATTAATTATTAGTTAATCTAAATGATAAACTAAAAAAGTGGAGGTAATTATTAACACCTTCAAATATCTAATTATACTATTTATTAATCAATTACAATTTTATAAAATAAAAATCTAATTATAAATAGACATTTTAAATTACAAATACTTTCTACAATTATATTTTTAATTATATGTGATCTTATGTTTCTATTTTCACTCAATAACATACTATAAGTGTATTTTTAAAATTAATTAGTGTATTAGACATTTTGAATTAGGTATTCTAAAAATGGATCAGAACAAACTTGAATCTTATTAAAATAGAGAGTAAATATACTTATACAAGAGTCATACTTAATAAATATTATATCAAATTAATATTGAAACATTAATTATAGCTAATAATAGAGAGTAATTTTCCTCCATGATAATTTATCTCAATCACTATCAAATTTATGAAAAGGATCCCATAAATAACACATGTTAAATATTTAGAGTGTCCATTTTTTTATTTCACTAGCCTCATACAAACTATATCTTTTTTTTATTTGGAAAAAAGTCTCAAAAAGTATGGGGATATTTATGGCACATCAATTAAGATGTATCATATGCATATCAATATTAAATATGAGTATGGAATCCCTTTTCATTTATTAAAGTTTTTGGGCTTCACATTTGAAGAGAGTTATTGTGAATTATTTACATAATCATTCAGAAATGTTATTTCATTTTAAAACTTTTGCAATACAAAATAAAATGACACATTTTTTACGAAAAAATACATAAATATTTATTTTAAGTGAGGTGATTATTAACACTCTCAGATATATATTTCTATTATTCATTGATCAATTACAATTTTATAAAATTTTAAAATAAAATATTAGATTATAAATAGACAATTTGGAATTTGGGATCACTAATACTCCTACACTTATATTTCTAATAATATGTGATGTTATATACTTACTATAAGGATATTTTCTTTAAAATTAATTAATATAGACATTTTAAATGAGGTATTAAAAAAAAAAAGGGATTAGAACAAAAGTGATCATGTGGAGAGTGAATATACTTATATAACAATAATATTTTCAAGAGAATAAATATTATACCAAATTAATATCAAAATATTATTAAAGAACTGTAAGTTACTAAAATATTTTTTTTTTATAAGGCTGGGTGAAACACCCCAATTTTTTTTATAAGTTACTAAAATATTATTACAAAACTTTATTAGAATAAATAGATATTTCATTTGTGTTCATCATTTCATAACTCGGGCATAATATTAATTGGATTTTTATTGTTTAAGTTTTAGAAAATCATTAAATAATATTAATTTAGAACATTTTAAGATATATTTTAATACGTATTACTACATATTAAGTTTAATGTTTTAAAATATTTTTTGAATAGCAAAAATGAAGACCTCACCCAATCGATTCATGACTGATGAAGTTCTATGAAGAATGAATAATGGAAAATAAAATAAGTATAAAATTATACATGATTTGATGATTGAAGATAATTGATGTGTTTAACAAAAATAAAAAAAATGTTGGAGAAGTAGTTTTTGAGTCTCAAAAGGAGAAAATATGAAGAAGTAAAGTTGAAAAAAAAAGAAAAAGAATAGATAAATGAAAAATTAACTGAAGGGATAACATAGATGGATATCCATCATCCGATATGCAAAATTAATTTAACGGAAACAACCTCTTCTTTAGACACACGTCACATATATATGGTGTCTAGTTTAGTAATTACACCAACCTTTCTATTCATATTAAGTAAAATGTAAATTCTTAATGTTTAGGGAACTGTAAGTTACCAAAATGTTATTATAAAAATTTATTAGAATGCATAGATATTTCATTTGTGTTCATCATTTCATCACTCACGTATAATATTAGTTGGATTATTACTATTTAAGTTTTAGAAAATCATTAAATAATATTAATGGAGAACATTTTAAAAAATATTTTAATACGAAATTACTATATATTACATTTAATGTTTTAAAATATTTTTAGAATAGCAAAAATGAAGACTTCATCGGATCAATTCATGAATGATGAAGTTCTGCGAAGAAAGAACAATAGAACTTAAAATGAGTATAAAAGCGTACATGGTTTGACGATTGAAGATAATAGATGTGTTGAACAAAAATGAAAAAAATGTTGGAGAAGTAGTTTATGAGTCTCAAAAAGCGAGAATATGAAGAAGTAAAGTTGAAAAAAAGATAAAGAATAGAGAGATAAAAAAGTAACTGAAGGGATAACAAAGATGAATATCCAATATCCATGCACCATCCGATATGCAATATCAATTTGACAGAAATAACTTATTCTTTAAACACATGTCACATATATATGATATCTAGTTTAGTAATAACACCAATCCTTTCTATTCATATTAAGTAAAAAGTAAATGTTCATCATTTCATCACTCGGGTGTAATATTAATTGGATTTTTAGTGTTTAAGTTTTAGAAAATTATTAAATAATATTAATTGAAAACATTTTAAAATATATTTTGATACGAAATTATTACATATTATATTTAATGTTTTAAAATATTTTTAGAATAGAAAAAATGAAGACCTCACTGGATCAATTCATGAATGATGAGGTTCTACGAAGAATGAATAATAGGAAAAAAAATGAGTATAAAATCATAAATGGTTTAACGAATGAGGATGATTGATGTGTTGAACAAAAATGAAAAAATGTTGGAGAAGTAGTTTGTGAGTGTAAATAGAGAGAATATGAAAATGTAAAGTTGAAAAAAAGAAAAAGAATAGAGAAATGAAAAAGTAACTGAAGAGATAACATAGATGTATATCCACCATCTGATATGCAAGATTAATTTGACGGAAATAACTTCTTCTTTAAACACATGTCACATATATATGGTATCTGGTTTAGTAATTACACCTCCCATTTCAATTCATATTAAGTAAAAAGTAAATTGTTTAAATAAATAAAAATGCTTTAAATGAATTATTTAATTAAATAAAAATAGTTTAAATAATTTCTTAAATTAAATTAAAATATGTTAAATAAATTTATAAAATTTTAATAGGCCGACTACAACTCGTGTCGTTTCTTCCTTTCCACTCAAAGCAGGATGCCGATCAACAACCAATCCGATCACTTTGCTATTGATTCAATTTAGTTAAATTAAAATAGTTTCCTTTAAATATTTTTTAAGCGCAATTCAAATTTTAATAGTTCAGTCATGAATCATGTCATTTTTTGTTTAGCTTAAAGTAGAAAGTAGGTCTATAACCAATGTAATATATTTGCTATTAATTGCAAAGTCGATCTATGATTAATGAAATTTCTTGGCTATTGATTCCATTAAAAAAATATTTAGTTATTTATAAATAATTTTAGTCGTATATTTAATAATATTTATGGAATATTAACAGCATGATCACAACTCATTTGGTTTTCCTTTCTACTTAAAGCGGGAAATCAATCTACACTCAATGTGTTTTCTTTGTTATTGAATCCATTTAAAAAATAGTTAATTATTTGTAAATATTTTTAATCACATAATTAATAAAATGTGTTGAATTTTAGTAGTATGATCATGGCTTGTATCATTTCTTCCTTTCTGTTTAAAGCAGGAAGTCGGTCAACATGAATGTAGCCTATTTGCTATCGGTTCTATTTAATAAAAATAATTATAGTAATTTATTTATAAAAATCAAACAAATTTAAATATTCAACCCAAAACAAAAAATATTGATTTCCCTATTGTGCCTAGGTATATATAGGAGTATGATAAATTCTTGTCAAACACAAAAGTAAAAAAAACTATTATTTTTATTATTTTTTATATAAATTAAGGGTATAATAAAGTTTATACAAATAGAAAGGATATTATTTTATCATGGGTAGACATGGTGCTAATACTTTCTCAATCAAAATCAACTATAAATATCAAAATTTATGTTCAAAGACTATATTTTCAAAATTGATCCTAAAAGAGAGTTTTTTGTTTCATTCACATAAAATGTGATGGTGACTGAAAATCGTTTTGGAGAGTTTTTAATTGCGTTCTATATCTTTCTAATTCACGTCACCGATAATCCTCTAAAATAAGCTTGTTGTGATATTCATAGGTGATATTTTGATATTGATATGGGTTGCACGGTAAATCATATGAGTGAATATAGGTTAAGTTAGATGACTTTTTTATAAGGCATATGATTTCTCATGTTGGACTTTTTTTTGGACCAAAGCAAGATTGGTTCGATGTTGCGTTATGTGCATCGTAAGATTGTTAACTAGATTACCAGCTTCCTTGGTTGAATCAATTATCACGGCAATAATTTTGTAGATATCAAGGGATAAAAACTTATACGTTGAGTAAAAAAAAGTGTAAATTTGGATAGGAGTAAGTTGCAATTTTTGGACATATGATTTAGCACGAGAGATTTGTTGAACCAAATAATGTTAATGTGGCATTAAAATCTCATAATAAATTCTAAAATTAAAAAAAAAAACTATTAGCTACTAATCTCATAATACATATTCGAATGCATTATGTATTTTAAAAAAATAAAACTTTCATGTACCCAAAAAAACATTCCAACTGGACAACGTTGTAATGTAAAAAAAAATTCATAAAAAAGATTTATAGCTTTCCAGTCTTGGAATCTATTATGTTTTTTTATAAATAAACATTCTGACTAACCCCATCGGATTGAAAAAATATTACGAGCTTCTCTATGTGTGAAGAAGGCACTTCCATGGTGAATGAAGAAGAAGAAGAAGAAGATGAGAACCAAGAGCCAAACGGTTGAAAGATGAAATTGAATGAAGGATGTTAATATTGATCTTGAATTGAATTACATACAGAATGGAGAACCAAACTATTTAAACACAATGAACAAAACTGAAACTTGCCATAAATGGAAACTAACCTAAAAACAGATTTAACAGATTTACAAAAAACTGCTAAAAAAGGAAAGCTGTTGAAAACACTGCAAAATCAAATTCTAATGGCAAATCTGTTTGGTGAGATGATTATCATCCTCAACAGGCCCCCTCAAACTAGGCATATGAATGTCAAGAATGCCAAGTTTGGAAACAATTGAATGAAATGGCGAAGGAGACAAGGATTTTGTGAAGATGTCAGCAAGCTGCAAGGAGGTGTGAATGGGAAGAAGATGAACAGTGCCATTGATGATTCTTTCTCGGACAACATGACAATCGATATCTATGTGCTTTGTTCGCTCATGAAAGACGGGATTGGCAGCTATATGAAGTGCATAGTTATTATCACAGAAAATGCTCACTGGTTTCTTGTGATGTATGCCAAGGTCTCTGTACAAGAAGAGCAACCATTGAGCTTCACAAACAGCCATAGCAAGGGCTCTGTATTCAGCTTCTGAAGAGGATCTAGAAACGGTATTCTGTTTCTTGCTTTTCCAGGAAATTAATGCATTACCTAAGAAGAAACACCAACCAGTGATGGACTTCCTAGTGTCAATACATTTTGCCCAATCTGAATCTGAGTAACCTTGTATTGTTGTTGTGTTTTCTATTGGAAAGAAGACTCCTCTACCAGGGGAATTTTTGAGATATCGAAGAATTCTTGTTGCTGCCTTATAGTGAAGATCTGTTGGGGAACATAGAAATTGACTCAAAGCTCCTACAACATAAGATATATCAGGTCGAGTGTTTGTTAAGTATAGGAGCTTCCCTATCAATCTTCTGTAGGAAGAGTCATCTGTTAGAGGAGTGCCAGACTGAGAGTGGAGGTTGTTGTTGTATTCCATGGGAGTAGAAGCTGGTTTAGCACCAAGGTAACCAGTTTCTTCTAAGAGGTCTAGTGTGTATTTCCTTTGATACAAAACAATCCCATTCTTTGATCTTGCAACCTCCATTCCAAGAAAGAATTTTAGATCCCCTAGGTCTTTTATGCTGAATTGGTCATGCAGAATTCCCTTGGTGCTTATGATGTCTTCAATGTCATTACCTGTCAAAATTAAGTCATCAACATAAGCAAGAATGGCTGTAAAGCCATTGTTAGTGTTCTTAATGAATAGAGAATGATCAGCAAAGGATTTAGTATAACCAATTTTCAGTAGAGTATTGGTGAGTTTGTCATGCCATTGCCTGCTGGCTTGCTTCAACCCATATATGGATTTTTCCAATTTGCAAACAGTTCTGGAGTTGGAGACTTGGAGTCCTTGTGGTGCCTTCATGTAGACAGTTTCCTTTAGATCACCATGAAGGAAGGCTGTGTTGATATCCAACTGATGCAGGTGCCAATTGTTCATAGAAGCCAGACATAGTAAGACTCTTATGGTTGTTATTTTAACCACTGGACTGAAGGTGTCCATATAATCAACTCCTTCTGTTTGATTGAAGCCTTTTGCCACTAGTCTTGCTTTGTGTCTTTCAATTGATCCATCAGCATGGTATTTCACTTTGAAGACCCACTTGCATCCTATTGCTTTCTTGTCTGCTGGTAGTTCAGTTAAGGTCCATGTATTATTTCTGCTTAGAGCTTGCAATTCTGAGTTGATTGCCTTTTGCCAGTGAGGGAATTTGATGGCTTCAGTATAGCTTCTTGGGGTATCATGCATGCTTATAGCAATAGAGAAGATCCTGTGCTTTGAAGATAGTTTATCATAGCTAAGATGTTTGGTGATAGGGTACTTAATATGATCAATGGGTTTGTCACTTTGGTGCATTAGGCTGCAATGGTAATCCTTTAGGTAAGTAGGAGGTCCTTTTATCCTATTGGACTGTCTAGTAGGAATGGTAGTATTGCTGGATTCAGGGACATTGAGATCCTGAGTGGTCTGGGATTGACTGTTATTAGAGATGGGCTCATCATCATATATGCATTCTATGGGTGGTTCAGGATCAGGAATGGTACCAATAGTGTCATTTTCTGACCTATAGGGGATATCAGGATTAAGGTCAGGTCCAGTGGTCCTAGGTTGGTTAGTGACTCTGTTAGGCACATGATTTATCCTAGTCAGGTCAATTGGATCAAGAAAACTGGTATGGTTAGAACTGTGGTTCTCTCTAAGATCCTGATCTTGATTAAAAAGGGAGTTGTAGGCTCTATGGTGCTTGGATTTTCTGGTATCTATATTGCAGAAAGGGAATATGTGCTCATAACAAGCAACATTCCTGGACAGAAAAATCTCATTGGTCTTTAGATCCAAGAGTATGAAGCCTTTAGTACCTTGTTTGAAACCTAAGAAAACACTTTGTCTAGATCTAGGCTCTAATTTATGTCTATGTCCTACCAAGGTGGATGCATAACGCAAGCTACCAAACACTCTCAAATCAGTTAAATCAGGCAAAGTATGGTGCAATTCTTCAAAAGGAGATTTATTTGACAAAAAAACAGTAGGAAGTCTATTGATTAAATGAATAGCATAAGCAACTGCATAATTCCAATAACAGTCAGGCATATTAGATTGAAACATTAAGGCTCTAGTCACACCAAGAATATGTTGGTGCTTTCTCTCAACAACTCCATTTTGTTGAGGTGTTTCAACACAAGAGGTTTGATGATTCATACCTCTTTGAAGAAAGTAAGCCTTCATTAGAAACTCTTTGCCATTGTCACTTCTAATTGTCTTAACCTTAGTGTCAAATTGAGTTTCAACATAAGTAACAAAATTCCTTAT
>NC_032021.1:16385914-16403287 GCF_001865875.1 Lupinus angustifolius
CATCATATGAAGTGTAAACATTTAGCATGTGAGGTTTAGCATGAGTCTTGCTGTGTTCATTTAGCAAATACAATCCTTTCCTTAGCTCAACTACACCAATCATCTTCAAGGAGACTTGGTCCTGAATTTGACAATGATTGGTGGAAAAAGTCAATTTGCATCCTAGAGAATTGGTGAGTTTAGAAATAGATATTAAGTTAAAGTTGAATATAGGAACATATAGCACATCATTTAAGTAGAATTGGTCAGAAAAAATAATAGTGCCAGAGTAAATTGCAGTTACATGATTGCCATTAGGCAATATGATGGAAAGGGGGTTAATTCTTTTGTAACCTTGATATGCAGATAGGTTGCAACAGACATGGTCTGTTGCACCTGTGTCAAGCACCCAATTGTTTGATTTGTGCATATGGGATGTGTATTTCATACCTGAGTTGTCATGATTGAAATTAGGAGCAGAGTTAGGTGCCAAACTGATCTGGTTTGTGTTGTGTATTGACTGATTCATAGACTCCTGTATTATGTTTCTCAGTGCATCATGCTGAGATGGAGTAAAAGCAATTCCTGGATCTTTATCATCTTTGCATTCTGTGCTAGTGCCATCTTGTGAGTTGTCTTGATTATCACTTCCTGAGTAGCAATTCACACTGTTGGAGTTGCTAGGAGGAAAGCTTGGTGGAAATCCATGTTTCTTGTAGCAATTGTCAATTGTATGTCCACTTCTTTGGCAGTAGGTGCAAATCTTTTGACCTCTGCCTCTACCAAGGACTCCAGATCTTCCTTGCATAGTTGATCTTCCACCCATAGTTCCTCTATATCCTCTTCCTCTTCCCCTTTGTCTTGAGTCAGTGTAGGAATTTGAGATGCTTGCTGCAATTGATGGATTTTCAATTAGCAATTGCCTTTCTTGTTGAACCAGAATTGAGAACACATTGTTGATTGCTGGTAGAGGTTGCATCACCATGATCTGAGATCTCACAGCAGAGTATTGGTCATTTAATCCTCTCAAGAAGCAGATTACATGTTCATTTTCTCTGTACTTTCTGATTGTAGGAATAAGGTTGCAATGACACCTGATTTCACACTTACAGGGAGGAATTGGTATGTAATCATCCAACTGCTGCCATAATCCTTTTAATTGTGTATAAAACTGATCAATTGTTGCATTTCCCTGTTTGATGTTGTGCATTGCTCCAATTATTTCTGAAATCTTGAATAAGTCACCTTGGTAATATCTTTCCTTCAAATCATCCCAAATCTCTTTTGCAGTGTTCATCCATAGAACACTTTGCACAATTGATGGCTGAATGGAATGAGTGATCCAAGATACAACAAGACTGTTGCATCTACTCCACAGTGGGTACATCTGATCGTGTGATTCTGGTTTGGGTAAAGATCCATCAACAAACATCATTTTGTTTTTCATTTGCAATGCCATGGTCATAGCTCTTGACCATGGATGGTAATTGTCACCATTTAATAGAGCAGAAACTAGAACAGCACCAGGATTTTCATTTGGAGATAGGTAATAGGGACTGATAGGGTCAAGAATGGGATTGATTATCTGATTTGCCAATGCCATTGGTCAAGAATCACCAAAAGTTGAAACAGTGAAGGTTTGATACAAAAGGTTGAAGGAGCACGAGATTTTGAGGATGGTGAAAGGAAAGGACAAGGAAGAGGATGGTTTGGCGCAGCAGAGACACCCTAAAAGGGTGCTCTGATACCATGTGAAGAAGGCACTTCCATGGTGAATGAAGAAGAAGAAGAAGATGGAATGAAAAAGAAAGAAGATGAGAACCAAGAGCCAAACGGTTGAAAGATGAAATTGAATGAAGGATGTTAATATTGATCTTGAATTGAATTACATACAGAATGGAGAACCAAACTATTTAAACACAATGAACAAAACTGAAACTTGCCATAAATGGAAACTAACCTAAAAACAGATTTAACAGATTTACAAAAAATTGCTAAAAAAGGAAAGCTGTTGAAAACACTGCAAAATCAAATTCTAATGGCAAATCTGTTTGGTGAGATGATTATCATCCTCAACACTATGTACGTACTTAATATATAAATTTAATTAATATTTTTTAAATTATGTATACATTATCATTAATATAAATTTTTTAATTGATGTGGTTATGTTATTAAAAATTAAAAGAAATAAAATGACAATAAAACAGAAGAACCTTATGATATTATGAAAATCACATAAATAAAACAAATTTAACAAACCCCAGGACCTTATTGACTTTCTAAATCTTTACCTATACATATTTAAAACCTAGGTGCTAGAATTTAAGCCCATAGTATAAGAAGAGTTAGGGAAATTTGAAGGCCAAAGAGAAGGAGGAGATATTGGAGGAGAAGGGAATGAGGAACAAGAAAATTTTGGGTGACCTTCATTTGTAGGGTTCCTAACCATGAATGGCACCATATCTTCAAGTAACCCTTTTGAACCCAAAGTTTCTTGACCTATATCTTGTTGAGAGTCTAGTAAAGTTGATGATGTGAGTCCAAAAGTAGCATTGACTTGAGATTCATGGGCTTCTTGTGTATGATGGGCTTCATGGGCTTGGGCTTCTTGATGTAAATAGTTGGGCTTTAACTTCTTAATTGGTGGATTATAAGGCTGCTGAGGCTGGCCCATGTGGAAGTATGGGTAAGCAAAGTGAAGGTGGAGCCCTTCATAAGTGATGATAAGTGTGTCTGGGTCCTCATTGGATCTTTCAACCTGTTTCTTGGCACTGCACCTTGGATTGGTGCACCTATAGTAGCTCCTGTTTTTCCATAGCATCAAAATCAGAATTTGTAATAAACAAATGAAATTTGTAATATGTGATTAATTTGAGAACTCTTATTTTCATCTGAATGAAGTAATGAATTTAATTTCTCTCCACTCTTTGAGCATTCTAAATGTTCGACTCTCTGGTTTTTCTTTCTCTTTTGTGGAGTGGGTATTCCCTTCTTGATTATAATGTTTAATTGTCTACGTAGATAGAAATATCACTTGTTCTCCTAATATATTTTATTCATAGTGTTGAATTTCTTTGCTAATAAAAAAAATTGAGCTGATTAATTTGCATGTAGTTGTAGAGAGGCCTATTATTATTAGATATACTAATTTAGATTAACATATGGTTGACTAATTGAGCCCAAACCAAAGTGGATTTTACACTAATTTAACAAAGGATTAAAGTTGGTATATCAAGAAAATAAAAGGAAAAAAAAATTAAGAACATATTTGTTTTTTTGTGCATTTTTCCCCTCTAAATCTCCATCTCTTATTTTTTTGTCCCAATAAATATATTTTAAGGCGAATTTTTGTGTCAAGCTAAGATTAAATCATTTTCCTAATGATCTTAAATTCATTTAGGGGAATTAATTAAGCTCAAGGTCTTAATAAGAAAAATTAAGACATGAAACACACCTCTTTAACTGCTAAGCCAATTCTTTAGAATATAATGCTTGTTTTTTGCATCTATAAAACTAGCCTTATTCTTAAACTTGCATTTGTTGTGTAATGAGGATAAGGCATCTTAAAAATTAAATTGAAATAACTCAAGGTATGGCTATGGCATCGAAACCATTAGAAATTAATGATTATTGACGTTCAAATATTCCTCATGGTTTTACCTTTTATGTATTACCACTATGACATATCAAAGAACTATACGATATACTATAGTTGGATATATAATAAGAACTAGGTCCACTCATATAATAATGAAAATCCTACTAGTTAATGCTTGCTACTTAGTAATTACTAATCATAGTTAGTAAACCTATGTTGCTAGCTATGATCCTATGACTTTCTGATTGATTCGAATGTTTTAGGTACTGGCAGTAACCTTTGGTAATGGTGAAACAAAATTATCAAATGATATAATATATATTATATAGTACTGTTATTAATAATTAGTAATCGATAACTTCTCTCATACTAAAGAAAACTACCTCTATTTCTCACTTATTTTTTATATTTTATTTTGACACATATCTTAAAAAGTTTACACGAAAATTAGTATAAGACTTGCATGACATGCATCAAGAAAAGTGCATATGAAAAGAGCTCATTTCTTGTTCCTTTTGTCTATTTTGTGTAATATTTATTTAAAGATTTGTACATAGTTAGTACATCATCTACCATTCATTTATATTACTTTTATTTAAAAGTCAATAATAATTAGAAATAAATGATAAATAGTACAATAACAATGTAAAAATTTCTTACACTATGAGTATATATATATATATACTATTTATTAGCAAAAGATTTTAGAAAGATTGTGTACTATTATTGCTGAAGTGCTAAATATCCAGAATATGATTGGTACGTTGAAACATGTGCACACATTCTTAGAAAACAAATTTATTAAAACATTGAATAATCTCATTTTTTATATATGAGTATGTGCATGTGTATAATTATATAGGAAAGTTAAATAGAATAATGAATTTACCTAGGATTTGGACTATTCTTAATAGATTTCTGGCCATATTTCCTCCACTTATAGCCATCATCACCCAGACCATTGCCAAAGCACTTGACTTTCAAGGTGTATTTATTCTCAATCTTACCCAAACTCCTTTCCAATAACGAAACACTGCAATGAAATAGAAACATACTTAAACACTAGTTATATAAAAAATGTAATATTTATATATAATTAGTACATCATTCATCATAAATTTTTTTTAAGTTGTCAATACATACATTGTTTTCTCATTAAAAAAGTGTTATATGCACATTCACCAACAATAACTTTTGTGACAACTTTAACTTTATAACACAAAGTATAATACTTTGCATAATAAAGTCAAAACTTACCCCAAAGATGTCCATGTGGGTTATAGAAGAAGTATTTCAAATAAAAATTACGTGTTATGCATATAGTAAAGGAAATTGGAAAGTTAAAGTAATTTAAATTTCATACCTAGGTGGTGAGATATGTTGAAAATGCTCTCTATGGTTGGTCACTGATAAAGCATTTTCAATATCTAGGATTGTAGGTCCTGAATAAATGTTGGATAGAAACTTATTAATAGCATGTTCATCACTTGAAGATGATGCACAAATTATATTGTGCTCATTTGACACTTGTGGCATCATAAGAAGTGGAGACACATCATCTAAAAGCTCTCTAACAAGTTCATCATCATCATCATGATCTTCTGACCCATTTGACCAAGTAGCAGCCATTACTACTTCTTCCATCATTGTCTTTGACATGGTTGACTCAACCATATTTATTTTTAGAAGTTGAAAGAAGAAGTTGAAGAAGATAATAGGTTAGTGAGAATGGAAAAAGTGGAGTAGATGAGGAAGTGGTTGTGACGTATAAGTGTTGCTTCCAACTCTCTTGACTTTAAAGTAAGAGATGTTGTGGCTAAAATGGTTATGTTTTGTATGTATTCTACTTTGACTTCCATGCAGATTCCTATTCCAAACAACTATAATAATTGATGGGGCCTTTCTACAATGCATATGTAACATGTAAATTTCAACTGTTTTAAATAACAATTTCTTTAGTAGTTTTGGAAATGTAGAAAACTTTGATGTCTTGGATAATTACAATCGATGCTATTATAATTGTCATCTCGATATGGTTTCAGTGACTCTTAAAAACTTAACATATTGGACCCAAATTTAAAGATACATGGGTAGAAAATGTAATCCTAGACTAAAGATATATTACCTTGTATCTAGGCTGTGACAAATTAGAAAATATATGGGTAGAAAATGAAGTAGGACCATTGTGATCAAATGAAGAAAACTACATAAACTTGAGGTGATAGTGTGCAAGTGTCAGAAAATAGAAATACCCTTTATTAAATGGGTTAAAATCTAATTAAGATAAGTATACCTAAGAAATATATCACCTTATATGGGGTTATAAATGCCTAGAAAATGAACTGAGATCACTTGGTATTCTACCTAAGTGTATAAACCTAGATATATTATTTAGTGAATTGAATCTAAATATTTAATTTAGCAATGGAGATACTATATTAAGTTGTTTATCAGGGTTAACTTGATCCTCTTCTCTAGGATCCCAGATGAGGAAACCCTAGGAGAACGATTGACTCCAATTACCATCCATACTAGATATGACCAACCGCTTATCTTACCTCCTCTATGTTTTTTACAACCATTTTGTCTTAGTAGAGTATTCGGTTAAAATGTTTTGGTCTTCTCTCCCATTATTAGAAAAAATGAGTCAAATTTAAGTACATTCAAGTAGGGACATCATTTTAATATTTTTATGATATTTATGAAATGTGTATATATAAAAAAGGGGAAGGATCCGTTTACGCTAAAGTTAAGTTATACTAGTTACACTCAATCTCAGTTATCCATTTTCTTAAATCCAACGGACCATAAGAGTAAGTGAAACAAGTGATGAGAGAGAAAAAATAAATCTTAAATAATTTTTAAGTTTCACTCATTTGGTCCGTTGAATTTAAGAAAATAGATGGCTGAGATTGACTATAACTAGTGTAACTTAACATGAGTATAAATAGATCCATGCTTTATAAAGAAATTATGATATATATAATGTTAAATACCAATGTTGTAAATTGTATACAAATAACAACTCTTTGTTTTTGGGATGTAAGCATGTGAAACTAGAGTAAATTTCATTGTTTATTTCCTCTAAAATTTCCTTTTCACTATTTCACCAGATCTTGGTCAATTTGATATATGGGTATACTTTTAGATTAGTTATGGGAATTGAAAGGTTTGAGTCCATACAAAAATGATATGTTGCTGAGCCATAATGGAGAGGGTCAGAAAGAGGCTTTGACATTTTCTTTTAAAAATTTTATAGTACTGATCCGTGTAGGTTGTGTTTTCATTTAAATGTTGATTTTGTCATGTTATGATATGATAGATGCATCATAGTGGACCAAAGTTACTTGACAACCACATTTCAACCAATAATGTATAAGTCAACCTTAAAGAATTATTTTTCATATACCCTCCAACATATTTTTTAAGATTATTTTCCTTCACTCCCGTGATTCATTTTTTCAGCACAAATATTTATGAGGATAAGTGAGCTTGCATTATTTGCTGCTATAGATAAAATGGTAGGTTACTTGCTAAATTGTGACTCTCCCTATGACAAGTGGCATAGCTTAATACTTAAATCCAAAATGATAGAGTTTGAACTATTTTTTGATTCACTGGAATTTGGATACATTACATTAAAAGCAGGGAAAATGCTTCTTGAGCTTAGCAAGCCATGCATACATGGGTAGATGTAGGGTAAAGCATATTTTGGGTGTAGCTAATCATAGCAAGTTGAACAATTTGAAGAATGTAACTAGCAAAACACTAAGTAATAACAAATTAATGGGAATAAAATGATTAGAGTATAATATCTGTCATACTTCAATTCTCACATTTTTTTGTGTTTGCCAGCCTTAAAACTAACTTGTGTCTATTTCTCAAGCACATAATACTTGCACAAATTTAGTTTGCATTTGCTGACTCCCCTAAACAGTCTCTTCTTTTGTATAATTCTATCATGTCATGCACACTAATATGACACAAACGCATGTGCCATAATTTTGTAGCACCATAGTCTGAATCTACTGAAATCTCTTTAGTCACTCCAACAACTCAACTTGCAACTACTTTCTCTAACAACTTGTAAGTGTTCCCAACAGTTACAAAAATTATATTTAGAAGAAGATATATTTTTCCTCATGCTGATAGAGCATATAATGGCCCATGTGAGTTTCTACTCTTGGTATTGTTAAGGTTTAATTTCCTTTTTTGGGCTAAGATCCCTTTAATCATCAAACAATAAAAATAAAACAGCAATCCTAATAATTCTAATGAATAATCTTGTTGATTCCAAGACTCAGAAATGGACAATCAAAATCTGCCTCTCTTAGTTAGTGTTATCCACTATGCTAATTAAAGAAACTAATAAATAATAATATTCAAATGGCTATCATATTCCTAACACAATTTGATATTTAGAGACACACAAGAATCATATGCAATTCCTTCCTCTCAATCAACTATTTGATTGCTTCAAAGTTAGGGAAATATTTGTTCATATATGGCTTTGACTTTGTTGAATCAAAACAAAAACCATAACAAGTCACAATCAACAAAATTATATAAATAATAATAATAAATAAATAAGAAGCATAGGGGACCCTAGGAGGAGGCACAAGGGGACAAGGGTATTGACTGTCAGAGTGGGTTTAGGTCAGCTGCACGGCGTCGTATAGTGGTAAAGGGTTAGTGTTAGTGGGACCCATTTAAGGAGACACCCAACTATTGCTCATGACTTCACATGAAAACTCAAAAGTCAACCCTTTATTAGTGGGACACGATTTTGGCTAGTGTGAGTTTCATACTTGTATGTTCAATGAAAACCCAATATGTTAGTTTCATAGTATATACAAAAACAGATTTTTTTTATATTCATATTAAAAATCAAATACGATAGCACGCTTAAGCAAGGTCTCGGACTTGAGTCTTATGGATGAAAAAATATCCGATGAGAGAGTTAGCTCCACATACCTGTGAATGTTCTTGGCTCGGATATGATGTCTCCAGTACGATAATACATATGGGAAACAAAAAAATATAATAGCACGCTTAAAAAACTTAATCACTTTAGTGGTTAAATTATATAATAACAATCTACTATTATTGCCCTCAAAATATTATTAACCAATTGATGATTCTGATTGGGGTCCGACTCGTTTCCATACTAATAATTGCTAATTTTTTTATCATCGATTTGAACAGTCTGTGGTAGATGAATGGAAGATGCTCTTTTGTGTTCAAGGAAAAACTTAAGAAGCTTAAAGTGATCTTAAAGAGCTCGAACAAAGATAAGTTTGGAATCTTAGACAGAAATATTGAAGATGAGGTGCGAGTTATAAATTATGTTGATACAAAAGGTAGCAATGGTGTTATTTCGAAGGAAGATGTTAATTCGAGACGTTTGGTTACTACTGAACTTTAGCACCTTTCGAGACAAAAGGACAACCTTCTTTTGCAGAAATCCTAGGCAGAGATGGATTTGTGAAGGTGACTCTAATTCTAAATTCTTTCATTTATCTATAAAGAAGAATCATAGGTTCAAAGAATTTTTTGGTCTGATAATTGAAGAGTGGGTTGAAGACCCGAACAAATTCAAAAATTACATTAGCTCCTTTTTAGGCTAAGTTTAATGTGAACAATGGGTGTAGACCCTCTCTTGATGAAATTGATTTCAGCCAATTTTCTGAAATGGGAAATGTCTTTCTCACTACTAAGTTTGAGGTAAAAGAGATTAATGAGACAATTTGGAGTTGTGATAGTGATAAAAACCCTCAACATAATGGATTAAATTTTACCTTTTTAAAGAAGTTTTGGGGTGTCTTAAGGATGATTTAATCGAGATGTGGAAGATTTCTACAGGTTCGGGAATTTATCTATAGGGTGAAACACTTTGTTTATTGTTCTCATCCCAAAAAATAATAGACCATAAAGTCTCAATCAATATAGACTCATTTCCCTCATTAGTTGCATCCAAAAGATCATCTCTAAGCTTCTTGCCGCTAAACTTAAAAAGGTGATTCATTTGGTTATTTCTGATTGTCAGACAACCTTCACCAAAGGTAGATTCATCATGGCTGGGGTGGTGGTAGGTAATGAAGTTTTTGATCAAGCTAGAAAGAAGAAAAAGAGAGAATGTTTAATATTCAAAGTAGATTTCGAAAAAGCCTATGACTCAGTGAATCGAGATTTCCTTCTTATAGACTGGGATTTTGTCTTAAGTACAGGATGTGGATTAAAAATTTACTTCACTCAAGTTCAGTTTCCATTTTAGTTAATGGGAGTCCTACTAAAGAATTCTCTATGTCTAGAGGCTTGAGGCAAGGGGACCCAATTACACCTTTTCTGTTTCTTATTATTGTTGAATGACTTGGCGGTATAATGAGAGCAGTTGTTTCGAAAAATATTTTTACTAGGTATAAGATTGGGAAGGATGATATGGTGATCTTTCACCTGCAATATGTGAATGACACCATTCTAATAGGTAAGAACTCATAGCATAATATTATGGTGCTTAAAATTATTCTGAAATGTTTGGAATTGTCTTCTAGATTGAAAATAAATTTCCACAAAAGTAGTTTCATGGGTCTTAAGTCAAACCGCAACTTTGTTATGAAGGCAGTTGAAACCTTAAATTGTGTTGTTGGGTATATCCCTTTTAAGTTTTTGTGGATTCTTATTGGTGTTAATCCTAAAAGGCTCTCCACCTGGTCTCATATCGTTGGCTCCTTCAAAAATAAGCTCTCTCTCTCTGAAAACATAAGCTCTTATCCTTTGGTGGTTGGGTAACTCTCCTTAAATCGGTATTATGCTCTTTACCTATTTAGTATTTTTTTCCTTTTTTTAAAGTCCCAATTTCTGTTATTATTGAGATTTAAAAAATTCAAAGACGCTTCCTTTGGGGGAGGGGATATGAGATAAACGACATTCATTGGGTAAGGTGGAAGCAAGTGTGTAAGTCAAAAGAGGAAGGGCTCCAGGTATTAAAAATTTGTTTGCTTGTCGGAACTTGGTTTGTTGGAAGCCACTAGTATGAACTTTTGGCTGTGAAATCTAAAAACTCCCAAGTCCCACATATAAGAGTTTTGAAAAAATAACTCTCAAGTCCCACATTGGAGAGATGAGGAACTTGGAAAAAATCTCATGTTATAAATAAAAGTCTCACCCCTTCATATTTTTTTGCCCCAAGTTGAATGCGCTTTCATTCAACTTTTGCTTTCTCCCTCATATTTTTTGCCGATTCATTTTCGGCAAACTTCTCCCATTTCTTTCTGTGATACTAAGAATTAGCACATGCAACCAAATTGTGGGAATTTCGAGAACTAACACTAGTAGTCATTATTAAGGGAAAAGAATTGGCTTGGGTAGCCATATTGTGGGCATTTCAAGAACTGACACTAGTAGTCAGTATTGAGGAAAAAGAATTAGCACAGGTAGCCATATTGTGGGAATTGCGAGAATTGGCACTCGTAGCCATATTGTGGTGGGTGAATTTGAAATCGGTTCTTATAGTGTAGTAAGAATTCAATAATAGAGGGTTGTTTTATCCTGTGGACAACGTGCTTGATAGTCTATTTGCACATTTTGGGTAGTGTCACGAAACGTCTTAAAGAGAGTGACCTGATCGTGACTCAGTCAGTAAGTATTATTTCGTGTCATTTAGAATTGTTGCAAGTTACGATAACAACAACTTTCAATGTAGCTCTTTTAGGCAAATGGAGATGGAGGTTGCTAAGTGAGAGAGATTCTCATTGGATGAAAGTTTTAATATCTATATACAGGGATGAGTTTTTAAGAAATGGAGGGGATGTTGTTTTTCAGAGTTTCAGAAGGGGTACTTCTTGCTAAATTAGGAAATCTTAGTCAAACAAATGAAGGGATCGATTGTGGGTGGGTAAATGATGGTATTCATAGATCCCTAGATTGTGGTTCCTCTACTAAATTATTGACTAACATTTAGGTTGGGAGAGATTCCCTCAAAATTCTTTTGCAAGATTGTTTCATGTGGCTTTGGATAAAGATGCAATTGTGGAATCCTTACGTACATGGAGAAATGGAGTTTGGTCTTGGAATATTTAGTGGAGTAGAAACTTGTTCATTTGGGAGGAAAAAGATTATGTTGATCTCTTAAAAATCATCCTTGACTCTAAGCCTAAACAACAGTTTGATGATTTTTGGACTTCGTTACATGACAAAGGTGAGAAGTATTCGGCCAATAGTGCATACCAAATTTTGAAAAAAGAGGAAGGTAGTTGTGATACTATTTTCTTTAAGAAGCTTTGGGTGAGTAATGTTCCTACAAAATTGAAATGCTTGGTGTCGAAAATTACCTTGGATGAAATTTCAACTAAACTCATTCTTACTTATAAAGGGGTTTTAGGAGTTCATGACTCCCTCCTTTGTGCTCTTTATGGTGAGTTGGAGGAATTCACTAGTCGCTTGTTCTTCTTTTGCCCTATGTCCTATTATACATGGCAAAACCTTATTCTCACTTTGGTCTTACATCTATTATTCATAATGAAGTGAAGATCAATTTCTCAATTCATGAATCATTATTTTGGATGGATAACATGAAAAACATTTGTGGACGGCTCTTTGGTTTGTCACTATTTGGACTCTATGATATATTAGGAAAAAAGTTATTTTTTAGGACTTGTGGTTTCACCTAGACGAGATGATGGTGCTTATTCTTCTACATGTTTGGAGTTTTCTTAATAACCGATTTCCTTTCTTTCCTTACTCTTTAGTAGAATGGATTAGGAATCATTCAAATTGTCTTATTCATTGTTAAGTGTAGAAATTTAATGGATAGAAATATCACTTCTTCATCTAAATTTTCTTTATCTCTATATCAATTTTCTTTACTGATAAAAAAAGAAGTTATACATCATTTCTGTTTTTTAATATAGTTGGGTGCTAAAGTACACCCAATATCATTAATAAAAAAGAAGAATCAAATTACAATAAAAAATAAATGAGTAAATTGAATTTTGCACTCTTTCTCAACAAGGCAAGAATATAGTTGAGCGGGAATTATTCGATAAGCAACATTTCTATTTATTGTTGTTGAGCAGGTTTGAAATATGTTATCATATGAAGTTCCACATTACCTAGTATCAAAATAGAGTAGAATATCAATGTTATATATTGGACTTAGATCTCTTGTTATAAGTGAACCATATATAAACACTAGATATAAACACCATATATAAGAACAAAATAGAAACACCTTATGTACACTTGGGTCCAGGGGTATGCTAGGACATGTAATCTTTATTCTATAATAATATATTAATAGTCGTTCAGCGCTCCCGAGAAAGTAGACACAATTAACCAAATCATGTTACCAAATTCTTTTGTTTCTTCTTTTTATTTATTTTATGCACTTTATTTAATTGTTTCTGGCCAACACTACACAATGCTAAGCAAACTACAATGAAAGTGATGGGAAAGGAGCACAATATATACATACACTTGCAAATTATGTAGTATATGTGGCTCAGCTAATTTCTAACTATAGTAGTGCATAGTTTCATCTTTTGTTACATCCTCCATTGATTTATATATATCCTTTGTTGCAAAATAATGAGAGGCATTTTTTCTCGACCTGACCTTTTCTTACAGCCTCCAACTTCACTCCATTCTTTACCTTAATCTCTAAATTAATGTTTGTGGTTACACTCAATCACAACCTATACAAATTGCATTTCAATAGATGCTTTACCGAAACAACTCCCCTAGGACATTTCAAATATTCATATCCAATTATCATGCCATAACACAATTATCATTTCAAATATTCCTAACAAAATATAATTTGTAATTTTACTTTAATATATAAACTTTTTGACACTATCAAGAACAATATCATGTTGCTTCAATTTATAGTAATGATAACATATACTCAAGTTTAGAAGAAATTTTATATGTCAAAGTATAATCAGCATTGTCATATATGATCATCATTTTTTACTTTTAATAGGAAGATATTTGATATGCTTATTATCAACGCTTTCATTGTGAACTAGTAATAGTTGAATTATGTTATAAAAGTTATTGTTCTTTATTATGTTTTTCTTGTAAAAATTAAACCTAATTAAATACATAATTAAGAAAATGAAAATGAAAATCTAAATGATTTAATGTTCCTTCTCATTTGAATTAATAAATCATTTTGTTCTTATGATAGAAGGATATTCTGCAAAATATGATCAACGATATCATGTTTCAGTTCATAACATTGTCGTAATTCATAAATATTTATGTTGTAAACATTACTATATTTTTTTGTTAAAGTTCATAACACTAATATTTATTTTTTATTTTTTATTATAGGTTTATAGTATCATTATTATTTTGTAAAACAATCTTCACATAAGTCTTATTATCACGCCAAAGTCCCAACAAAAGAAATAAAAGAAGAAAAAATTGGTAGCCCAAACTGTCTGGGTAAGTCCGACCTGAACCCGATTTTAAAATAGCTCTGTCAGTTCTGGCTAAATGTCGCACCCGATTTTTGGTTATGCAACTTATTAGAGTTGCCATTATGTTTTTGTGGCTAAAACGTAGAAACTCTCTTTATGCCCTATTTAGGATTATATGGTCTTTTGAATAAGAGTTTTGAGCTTGTGAGTCAATTACGGATTGAGAAAGGTATTAGGACCTCATGTGCTCGTAATAAAATGGTGTCCCAACTAATTGCATGAATTAAATATATCTCTATCCATTTTACTCAAAAAATGAATTCTTAAAACAAATGTTTATTTTTGTGTCTGAGAGTAATTAACTTTGCTCCTACGTATCCCTATATACATTAGGGAATTAAAACTTCGTAGTTCTAGAAATAAAAAATTATTGGTTTGAGGAATTATATTTTGTTGAAAAATGGAATTAATAATGAATCAAATGATTAGAAAATATGTAGTTATTTGAAAATAAATGGAATCACTAGCAAAGAGACGATAATAGTCGTAGACCAACTTTTCACTTGAGGCAGAAACGAAGATAGGACACGAGTCATGATCTGGCTATTCACATTCCATTAATTAATTAAATATGTAAAAACATTTTCTATTATTATTTTTAAATGGAATCATTAGTAAAGAGATGACACTAGTTGTAGACCAACTTTCGACTAATATTAAAAAGAAGAGACGATTCGGGCCACAATCGAGTTATTCAAATTCCATTAATTAAGGCGATAAAAAACATTATTCTTATTATTATTTGAAAATGTATAGTAATAATTACTATTTTTAATAGGAATAAAATATTTATGATTTAAGACAAATAAGATTTGTTTAATTATATATTATATATACACATAAACAATACAAATTAGAAAAGAAAAATAGAACAATGAATTGCATTAAAAGACATACCTGATTATGATTGGAAGGTTGAACTATAGTACAAGGCCATTTGACAAGAAGGAGAAATGGAAGGGGTGTTAGTGCCGCAAAAGAGAAGGAGTAAATCTCTCCATTTTTTTTTTTAATTATCCATGTGCTCGTGCCTTAATTTATAGGAGGAATTTCATACGTGCCGAAAATAAAAGGTGACCTTCCCATTAATACTTTCATTAACACATTTTGATTCGCAATTAATTGTCTTTAGGTTTAAAATTTGCATATTAAAATTGGTTCTGGTACACCTTACAAAAATGTTTTATGCAATAAAAATTACTTATAAAGCCTAAAAATTATTGTAATATGCTCAAGTGAAGAAAAATAATAATTATTTGACCTTAAAAAATAAAATTTACCGGAAACCTCTTTTTGAGCAAAATTTCTATAACGACTAAATTCTAAAATTATGGCATTACCTAAATTAGGTTGAAAAAAAATCTTTTGACTTTTATAAAATCACAAAAAGATATTTTGAATGCAAGTTTTATTATTTAATTAAATAAAAATTATGGGGAAATTGGGATATGTTTTAAAAAAAATAGTGTTTAGGCTAATAAGTGACCATTAGTTCATTTAAAATCTTTTCAAGTTTTCTAAAAATACAAAAACGAAAGTGGATGATCATTGGCCATTATCGTGACAATAATTACTCATTAATTATTTTAAACATATTTTTATTTAATGGTTAAATGAAAATTGATGGGGGCAAATAACTTACAGTGAATCTCCTTATTTGTGAGCTAAAAAATATTCACTTAATTGTCACAACGAATGTCTTTGCTTATATGTTTGTTAGACGTAGGTTCATATTTGCAATGAAAAGTCTCAAACTTGATAGTGTATGTTACTTGACATAGAGGCACATTTGATGGTTCATAAATCATAATTTTATCCGGTTAGTTACTAGACATAGATCTAATTTTGGTAAAGTGTTAGTATAGACTAAAACATTGGCGGCTACCAGAATTGAAGGTGTGCATTAATCTCAACTTATTTGCATAGTTACTAGATATAGAGGTATGCATGTGTGTCATAACCATTAGTCTTGTGTTTAAGGTTTAGGCTTTAATTCATGAGTTGCTATGTAGACTAATGTATTAGTTCTTAGTGTAATTGAGGTCAAATGTTGTGAAACTTGTACTTGTTTTATTGCTTGATTGATTGTCAATTTACTGTTGTGAACAGTGAGTCAATCTCACATCTAAATTCTAACACTTTTATTATTCAAAACTTTTCAACCAAAACAACAACCAATTGAAAACTCTTTTTAAAATCAGTTTAAAGTGGTAATTTGATCTTGAAAGGTCGAGTTACAAAGTCCATGTGATATGACAACTCGTTACTTTCCAAACTTGTTTTTATAATCAAGGTTATATTTTTACACATATTAATCGGTTTAGCAAGTGCCTTTCACAATTTGCCTCATGTCATCATATCAAATCAGATATTGTGAAGAAGTCAGAATCTACTCAACTATAGTAGCCAATATTGACAACACTACTTCCACCAGGAACATATCATCTGCCATTAGGAACATTTTAGAAGAAGAAGAAAATAAGGAGAAGGAAAATGTATGAGGGATAAATATATTGCTATGGTATCATATTAGAAATGAACACAGCAAGCAAGGAATGTGTATTTTGAATGAATAATTAAATGAACGGAATGAAACGATTACAAAAAAAATAATCAACCTATTATATAGAAAATAAAAGAGACTTAACTTTATCTAACTTCTAACCAACTAGCTAATATATTTTACACATATTTTAATCATAGAAATTGAGTTTACGAGAATTACTTATTAAACAAAAAATAAGTGAATTTAAAATAATTATTAACTAATATAATATTAACCCAAAATATATTCTAACACAATTGATATAATTTCTAAGTCTTTAGCATTAATTTTTTTAATACTATTACATCCTACTTCTACCATCTAAAGGATAAAATTGTTTGGGTTAATAATTATATTAATAGTTTTAAGATATATTTCATATACTTTTATCTATAATATATAATTAAAAACAATATTTATATATAATTTCTTCATACACTTGTCAGTACTAGAAAATAAAACAATATTTATTTGATGTACCAGAACATTAGACTAATTAACGTTCCTGAAAAATCATGATTATTGATGAAATTTTATTTTTTAAATTTATCATATAAATAGAAGGTGGTAAAACTTAATATCATATGCATATAGAATACATGAAGGAAGTCATATATATATAGAGAAAATATATTACCATGTGGTCCCACTAGAGAAAATTTGATTTGGAAGGGGTCCAGTTAGATATTAGATGATAATTTCTGTTTTGAATGAGGGTCAAGTACTCCAAGTTGTTGAAATAATGTTTTTTATATATATATATA